>NW_019213929.1:0-95072 GCF_002532875.2 Varroa jacobsoni | reverse complement strand
AATCAAGTCCGCCTTTCTATATATATATATATAAATATATATATATATATATAAATATATATATATATATATATATATATATATATACCCAACAGCGGTGCGGATGATGGGTTGCGGCCATTTCCTTTTCGAATTGTCATCTATTCAAATTGAATCTACCTGCTCTTTTTTTCTTTGAGCGACTTCTTTGTGAGTCTTTTTTTACTCGAAGAGGAGAAGAGAAGTGCCATTATCGTGGCTTCCTTGGCTTAATCTTCCCTCTTGGCCCCGACGGGTCCCTTTATTATCATCTCGCACTACCCTAGAGCTTGATGTTGTCAATTTTATTACTTACTGTACGCGCTGTATCTCCCTACGGGGCTCCCACAGCTCACCCCGGTTAGCTGCACGTAGCTTCGTTAACAAAGATACTGCTGCTGTTTCCTTAAACTATTTGGGGTAAAATAACGGTGTGCGGCAACTACGTATCATCTCTGCGTCGCGCTCAACTTTAATTGAATTCATGCAGTCGTCACCCGGCGCGTGAAAGAAAAATCAATTGTTACATGGGTTACAGATAAAGCTTAGTAAATGATGAAAGCAAAGTGATGCAATGTTAGAAAACGCGGAATGGCTTCCGCCGAATGACAATTGCAATGCTTGTCTTTATGTTCGTGCGACAGGACGTAAAGTCCAGACTTCGTTGGTCGGGTTGGGTGAGGAGTATGAGGGAGCCGCTAAGAATTACCGGTGTTGGTGCCGTAATAACAAGGTTGATCGTTTGCAGACTAAGGAATGAGGGCAGGTCTTAGGATGGCCTGTTCTACCTATATCAAAGCCGTCTTCCTATAGCAATACATCGTTAGAGGAGCGACAGAATGCGGGATCGCTCGGAAAGAGCTAGACAAGAGGCGATTCAAATCGCATACCTAACGACAGTCGACAAGGGGTATTAATCGAGCTACCCGCATCAACGGGTCCTTTGCCGGGGCCGCGAGCCTGAATAATTGTTCACGGTGACGCCTCTGTCATTCGAGCTGTAGCCGCACAACGCAATACGACACTATTATTGGTCATCTACAAAAATTTGCGTTAGCTGAATTGTTTAGGCGTATTGGGATATTGAAAGGTTCTCTGGTGGTATGCTATGATTCTTAGATCTTTAGGCCTGTTTCCTAAATTTTGAAGAATGTTTGTTATCAAGGCTTATACGGACGATAGATTCATGAGTGGTCATTAAACTGTTACTGCAAAAGCTCGTCTGAGTAACTTTAAACCGCCTGACTTCCGAATAATCTAGTATCTTATTGAAAGCAGTTTTCTATAGAGGATTTTGGCCTAGTTCGTGTTATGATTTCCCATAAAAACAAAATTTTCCTATAAATCGAAGTTTTAGCATTTTGAAAGTATTACTCAAATAATAAGCTCTTGATTTAGATTTAAATCAAGTAGTTGTTAAGAAGATTTTTGCGCTAGTTTCGACCCATAGGTTTACTTCCGACAAACTGTCACTTCACTTAAATAAATTTGTCTTTCATATCCAAAGTATTTTAATCCTTCAGTATTTTTATCAGGATGACAGTAATCTTCTAAGGTATTGATAGTGATAGCAGTAATCGAGGAAAGGGTAAGTGAAATGGTTAAGGCTTGTCGCTTCAAGAAGCTCATTGCCAATTTGCGCCAACCAAATCGATTTATATGACCAACTATCAATTTGAGCACGTCCACAGCATAGCTTTGGTAAATAACGGTCTAGTATTATCTCGCTTGTTACTTGTTAGTTCATTGGCAGGACGACAGATTGAACTACAAAAAATCCCCATTGCACAAACTAACCTCTCAGCGACCTTCCAATGAGTCTTTTTAAAATCCTTTAGGAACCATGGTTTGATTCAATATTTTTTAAAGTCCACGTGCTTGATTTGTATGGAATCATATTGGCAAGCATGCCCCACAAACTGTTCGTTGTCAATTCTAGAACATATATATCTCTGTCTACGGCCAAAGCGATATACAATTTTTATAAACAGCAGTAAACCTAAATACCAATATTGTATGGCGAAAACGATACGTATAGTATCAATAAAAAGTAAGCCGTTATATTTTTCGGAGTAAGATTTTTATGCTAGTTGCTGAATGTAGCCACAACCCATGTTATTGAACCTTTTTGGGGCTTGCTCAGTCCAGTTTTTAGTGAGAGTATACATTACCTTTCGTTACGCTCGGACCCTTCTAGACTTTTTAGTATATTAAACATTTCATTGATTATCGAAACTCCCTTTATTGTCTCTTCATCTAATGAACGACAATGACGCACTTGAAAATGTTCAGAACATATTTCCAAATGAGTTGGTTGGCGTTGCAGCACTCTCTACGAGGGCCTTCCTCTAAAACAAACGTGTATTTTCTACAAAGTAGCCGAATTTAAGCCAAAGTCCTAAATGAAGAAAGCTATAACCATCTGACGCAGTCCTTAACAGCAGTACCGGACACAAAATTCTAAACATTCTTGTCAATAAGCTCTATTTTAAGTGAATGGCACGTCTTGTTAGAAATGTTTATAACTACTGATCGCCTATCTTTATAATTATTATCATAATTTTATATATATATACATATATATATATATATATATATGTGGAGGCACGATTGTTCTACTGGTTCATTTTAAAATAGCAATGAAACCATTGATCTTAAGGAAACTAGTCGGAATCAAGGAAAAGTTGCGAGCACAAACGAATACCACAGGTGAAACCCAACCTAGCAGAGTAATAGGACTTTGTATTTGTAATAAAAAAGTACCATCAATTATCACCAGAATTATCTTAAATCCGCTAGAAAACTATTCTTCTTACGTAGCTTGCCGATAGATTCAGGCTAGATGTTTTGCCGCAAATGGGTTACAATGAATACGTGTATGAAGGATCCCGCGTTAGTTAAATGTTAGCACGCTGCTGATGACGCAAGATGTCGTGAATTTTTCTGCGAAAGCCTTAGTAGCGCCGTTCTCTTAAAGGCACTTCCTGTCGAGCGCCGTTTTGTGCGCCATTAGGAATATGGCCCGTACCAGGGTTAGCTATCATCCCTGATCTGAACAATGCACACAACTCAAATGCTGTACAATATTAAAATTTATAAATATAATAAAAAGAGAAGCTATAAGATTTTCGATGAAATTGCAAATAAAAAAGATATCATTTAGTATAATACATTTATAGCTTGTACGACTTTAAACTTCACGATTCTGAACCTTTTAGTCTACTGAAATCCACTTATTAAATTACTATGGGAATTTTAGGCAGTAGAAAACTGTATTGAGCTATGTGAAAGTGAGTCCCTTACGAGCACCCCCAAATGCTTAAATAAAGTCATGCTTTAACAGCGTACGCGGACGTTCTTCTGTCTGATCTTTAAGGCGACACAACAGAATGGTCCCTGGTCGTCGGTTTGTCAGCAGCTGGTGGGCTCATTGACTTTCGACTTCGAAAGCTTGCGGAGGTTGATTGCAAACCCTAAAGCCAACATCACCTTATTTTGCTTATAGAAAACTTTCGAGAGCTTTCAAAGTATTCTTAGGTAGTACCACCTACATATCGTAGCGATGCATGTCTAGAAACGTATACTGATGAGCATTTGACACTCCTCCGAAGTTACGTTCAAATAGAGGAAATGACATTATTAAGTGTCTTTCTTGACTATATTCCACTTCACAAAAAGTTTAATTTAATATTATAGTTTCATTGTCTGTGTCAGCACAACGCACCACTCTAGCTTGGAGGTGCCACAATGGCGAAGTGCTATAAATGAGAATATGTATTTCTTAACTAGTTCCTTTCGTAGATGAACGTTAGTATAATAGTTTTATTAAAATCTCATTTCACCCTTTTTCACTGTGTGAGTATTCTAATAGCTGACTTTGACTAAAACAATTCCATGATGTTATAAGTGTTAAACGTTAGTCAGATGCATATATGGATAATATATTGACTTTCGCATAGTATTGATAATTATCTCAAACAAGAAATAGTAGCTAGAAGCCAAAATGTATTGTTTTTGGTTTTTATAGATCAGTTGAACTTCGTTATGGATAATGTGTCTGCAAGGAATATCCTTGCATTCCTCAGGGATTTTCTGACCTGAAAGGGCTCCGTTACTGTAAAACATTGCATTTTTCCGAAGAAAGAAATTCTAATACAACTCTTATGAGGAAAAATTTATTGTACTCCTACATAGGTCTTCAAAAAGAATTACAAATAAGATACAACTTATTTACACACTATGGGACGCTACTCTTGATCGCGATACATTGGCCAATATTGAAATCTAAAATTATTAAGAATTTCTTTATTAACAAGCCAATATGAGACTCTGAGAAACAGAAGCAAAAATTATTCGAAATCTACTTGAAGTGCTAAGATCTGTACCTATCATGCCTAAAGCAAAATATCGAATACCTTCGCCGAACGCTGTATAGACATTACCAAATCCTAAGCTAGATTTCTTCTATTTCGATCTGCGAGTAACCAGATTCAACAGAGTATGTTATAAAATGCTTTCGATAACGTACCCTGTAGCCAATCCGATAGGCCCACAATGCAGAAATACGAATCCTTGGCCACAATAATATCCGGCCACGCGTCGCCAGGCATTAGCAAAAATGATGGAAAAGGTGATTTCCTTTTGCAAGGCCATTGTTAACCCTCTAACTTTTGCGTCTAGATTGAACAGCTACAATTTGTACAGATCATATGGTATGCACATTGCCAGTGTTTCGCATTTGGCATGTAAACATTCGATTATGTAGCTTGTCGGGTTGATAATCTTCGACACACTTTTACTTGTCGATTAGTAAGACATGAATACAATTAAGAGCCTCCACTACCAGATCAAAAAACAACAACATGCGCAGTGCTTACATTCAAATAAATGTTCCAATACAACTTTTTTGGGTTATTTATCGGCTGAGAAGTTCAGTAAGTTTTGAGTTTCAGTGCTTGTGTTGTGACGCTGTCGCTTACTATCCAAGGTGAAAATATCAGAAAAGGCCAGTTTATTTAAGCTAGAGTAAAGGATCTAGGTATTTCCTAGAGTTTACTTAATGTACAGGACATTAATTTACGTTTTAATTGAAATGTTATAGCAATTTTGTCTGGGCTTATATAGAAGCACAAAGCATATCCAAAGTGGGGATGTTTGTTAGTAGAATAATTTCTAGAAACCAATTAACCAAACTCTATCGTTATCTTCCTGTCCATTTAACGTTGAATGTTACAAAAATTAGAACGCTAGTTGGATCAAGCTCTTCATAGCGCGAATGCAAAATCTACTTGCAAGCAACTCAATATGTGGACTAATGTCGTAACTATAACGATGCCTTTATGCAAGCGCAAACCCGAAGCTAACAAATGCTTAAAAATGGGTCTGCTACAGTGCTGATACTACGTTTGCCATTTTGGGTGAAATATTATTTTAGCTTTCCGTATAAGCTTAAAATAGAACACTCTCCGGGGACTATCTAGTGCTGAGGCACCGATTGCGTCACCCAAAATAAGAGCAAAGAGCGGGCTTGAATACAATTTAGACAGTAGACTTCCGGCGTTAAGTTGTAATAATAACTTTGCTACAACGTTTTCTATTTTGCATTGTAATGTCATACTTATAGCTCCAACTATTCTGACCATTTTTGACCTGCTATTTCATAGTTTACCTGCCGATTTTGCGCCTCCGTAGGCCTCGGAGTGTGTCTTTCTTTTTTGAGCTTTACTAGACAAATGGCGACCCTTACTTCTTGAAATATAATAAAGATATTACGTATCATAGTCCTTAGGGAAGAATTCTCGAAATTGAGCGCTTGTCTTTGTTAACCCATCCTAAGATGTAAAGACATTGGCGCTTCCTACTTGTTTTCGAACTTATTAACGCTACGAGATAACGATTTACGATACTGATTTGCACTGTTCTTTGACGAAAACGTTTAAACAATAGATCTCCTTGAAAACACTGAAAAGACGACCATCTTTTTCGGACCGAAATGAGCCGAAGTTTGTGAACAAACGCATTGGCAACGGAGGCAGTGAAACCATCTTTCATTCTTGCTCTGAATGGGGAGAGAAGGTCAAACGGCAAGGCCTATTGTCAATGCACTCTGAAGAATGTTCTAACGTGAAATAGCCTTATTCAAAATAAGGCAGATTCGTATTTTCAGTGCCTACAGAAAGTCAGAACTTTCAAATTGGCCATTTCAGCCCTCACATATCGTTACGATTTTTTGTATGAGGTCCTCCTTATTAGTGGTGTCTCAGATGCGTAGACATAAGACGACAGACCTTTTATTTTTCATAGTTTGTGCAATACTCTTGTGTATGTACTTCAAGCATTAGCCTGCCTCGAGGAAGAGAAATTTAGTGCCGCTCCGGCGCCCGCTTTAGTGCACTGCTTATAATGATGCGTTCATTTTGGCGGGAAAAATGTCAACAAAGCTTTCGTTTAGAAAGGGAAAACAATGGGATTGCCACGTGGTGGGGAAGAGGGGAAAGAGTGTTTTGGAGCGACGCGATCCGTGGCGCCCCCTCTCGGCTGGCCTAGCCAACTGGTGACCGGTTGGCATAGCAACAAAAATAAAGTTCGACGCAGGCGCAACAACCCTTCCGTGAGCCAAAATACAGGACCGACCGTCGTCAGAGAGCGGTAGCGGTGAAGATCCCCCTAGTAGAGAGCACTCCGTTGCTTTGAGTGAGCACTGGACGCGCTGTCCGCTCTCACAGCTGAGTGACTATTGTGAATGGCCATTAAGAGTTGAAAAGTAAGATAGAGAGAATAGAGGTTACACCGGGCAGCGAGTTGTTTACTATACCTTTTATAATTTTCTCTTTACTGTGAATCTCCCTGGTGGTCAGTGTTCTATCAGTGAAAACGCTAGGGAGCTAGACGTTATTGTGATACAATACGCATTCACAGAAGACAGGAGTTAATTCGTAAGCTGTGATGACCAATGTGAGCGCGATCGTGGCTTGTTATAATAATAGCATTGATTTGGACATATTTGCGGGAGATACAAGTCACATAAACAGAAAGTGATAGCAAAACCAGCACACGGTATTGAGAGTGTGGCCGAGTAGTTAAGGGCAAAATGGCCCAACTGCGACGAAGGAGTTCGCCAGTTTCGTGTTTTTGGCTACTCGAGAAAGTGGCAGTTGTAGTTGTCCTTGAGTGCAGTTTTGTGTTTTGGTCATTATTTGCGTGCTACTCCATCGTGAACTTAGCTGACGCATGCTACAAATTTCCTGCAGATACTGCCGATCCGTGTGCTGAAAAGGAATGCCAATTTGGGGCCGAGTGCAAGGTACGATTGGATGGCAAGTCAGCTGAATGCGTGTGTCCGGAACGATGCACGTCGTATGGTGACTCTAAAGGATCGCGACCTGTATGTGGCTCGGACGGCAAAGATTATCCATCCGTGTGCGAGCTTCGTCGGACTGCCTGCAAAGAAATGCGGGAGATCTCAGTCAAGTACCAAGGCTCCTGTGGTAAGTACGACTCTCACTATATTTATTTAGCCTTGAGCTCAGAAATAAAAGCATTTCTTAGATATTGCATATTACTTCATATGTATATTAATACTTCGAGAAAAATACTATGCTAATCACAAGCATGACCGTGTTAAAAAGTTACACCCGCTACTTCTTTAACTTGAATTCGCAAGCACATTGTTTTTATTATATATTTTTGAAAGAACACATTCCTTTTAATATTTATACTAATTTTCGATGCACTCCAGAACTAGAACGCCTTGAATGCGTTAGGAATGTGATTACATGTTTCAGAATAAGATATTCCATTTATATCGAAATTACTTATGTGCAAAGGATATAGAACCTCGCTTATGAGAGATCGATCGTAGCAAAATGCTGTGACTCTCTTCCGACAATCGGTACGTACTGGGTTGAAATATGTCATATGCGTAATCAGCTGCAACGAAAATTAACCATTGACGGAGACGGGGACCAGCAAAGAAGCTGCTAGAGTGTCTGTGTCCAGACCCTGAAAAGGCGATGATGTTTGGGAACGCGATGCTGTTTTGTTTGTTGAACCGTGTTTACTCATTTCGCCGTTAGGGTTTTTTTTGTGGATCGAAGGTGCAAGTTGCTCTTTCTGTATTTGCGTATAATAATAATATGCTACTGTTAGCAAGTGTTTCGCCTATTGAGATTGACAAACAAGTAGCTGTGGGAGTTTTTTTTTTATTTATCAAAAAGATACGTTTGCAAACGTGTACCTTTTCGGATCTAAGAAAGTTGTGCAGCTTTTTGTTGAAGGGATGTGTGTAGACACTTTTATTTTAATGACAATAGCTCATGAAGTTAATAACATAAATAATAATAACAATCATATATTATCCGTATTGTGTATGTTCCCTTGTAAGACGCGCAAAAAGATGCAAGTTAAATTTAGACAAAGAATTGCATTTGGTTTTGGGATCTGTTTATATGAACCACCTATTGCGTCAGTCTGTGTTCTTTAAATTAAATAATTCAAATCTACATCGCTGCTGCTCCTTAGTTTTTAAGCGACGATACTCGGTCTACAGAAATGTTTTCATATAGCTGTATAACGATGTGCAAATATTATATATTATATTTCTTAGGTTGATAATGGGAATTTTCCACAAAACTTTGCACCCGAACAAAAACAAAGGATTACTTTGAGTCTCAGATCTGGAACCGCCATAAGCAATTCACAGAACCAGAGTTCGTCCATGCTTAGCCATCAAGCTAGATAGCCAGCAACCGCTGGAAAAAAACATGGCATATAGTACTTCACATCGGAATTGACATTGCGCAATCTAAACTTGCCCTTTGCGGGTTTTGGCCGCTGACTAAAGTGGACCCAATTATATGATGGACTTATTTCTGGATGACTCTCGCTAATGTATCACTAGGTGATCCAATATACGGGGAGTAAAAGTTGAAAATCAGCTTCAGGTAAAGAGCCATATAAATCGTCTTATATGTCATCAGTGCTGAAAGCAATGATTGAGCGATTTGTCCATTTGCGGTAGTTTAGTACCATTTGTAGATTCAAATCACAGCTTTTCGATACAAACTGTCAATATATCGTGCCTTCGAAAAGGTGTATCACATATATTAAAGAGCAAACAGATAATCAAGGCTAATTTGAATTAAATGAAAAGAATCGTTTTTAAAATCGTTAATTAGGCGTGCACAGCCCAAGTTCATCTGGTTGCGGCCAATTTATTCATTAAGTTATCAGTAGTTATAGGTGCGATTCTGCTTCATTGACTGAATCTTGATTGCATAGTGGGGTTCCATATTGAACTCTCCAGTTTGGTTGGTTATTGTCGTGAAAATTTTTAGACTGACGTTGCGTTCCTTTGAAATGTTTTGTCTTTGTTTGATTCTCTTTGTGGTTTGCGTCTGTCTCAAAATCTGTGTTCCTTTTGGAGGTATCTCAGAACGCACTGCACGTTGAGTTCGATTTAAATAAGTTTAAAACGCCCGTTTATGTAACTTACTGCGCTCACGCCAAGATCATAAAGAGGGTTCAACAATGATCAAGTGAAATATTCCTTAGGAATATTCAAATAGTTCTTCCAAACCTTAAGTAAATATGTGGTCAGTAGATACGGTTATGTTAAAAATACTTTTCCTATCCCTTAAGAGCTGCCGCGTATCACGCGCTGAGTGTACACTGGGAATGGACTATGATCCCTAATGTCACTGCTTAAGACGTTGCGTCCCAAGAGGCATCTCCTTATTAACTGGATGACCTGCAAAACATGTGCTTGCAAGACAGTTTGCGCGCCTTGAACTGCCAAAGACGAATGAACTCGGTGTGCCCTCTACCCGGAGCCGAAAAAATCGGAGCGATTTGTTTGCTGAAGAGATCAGTGTGTCTCGTATTAAACGTCGCACTTGAAAAAGAACAATGTTTCATATGAGTGTTATGGGCGAATCGGGGAGTTGAAGAGGAAAAACCGTTGAAGCTCTATGCCGGATCGGCCATATCCAGTATAACGTAAATAGATCTTTCCAATAAATATCAAATTAAGGAATCAATTTAACCGCCTCTTTTTAATTAGTTACTGATTTTGCATAAAAATTGAGTTAGATTTAACTTTTTTAGCTCTAAGTTAATAAGGTTTAAAAGATAGCCCTTGTAGCCAGCACTATATGTTTACATCAAAGGTCTTCTTCAACTTCCTATTATTTGTGGGTGACATATGCAATAGGAAAGCGGAAGTACCTGTTCAGTTTTAATTCTAGCGACTTCCGTGATGCTGAGTCTTTCCAAACTCTGGCTCTTTATAGCGGATGGACTGCTTGCTTTCAAAGCTAGAGCTCGAAGAACACCAAGAGAAAAATATGAGCCCCACAAATAATTGGCTACTGATTTAGCGGACTAACTGCTAATGACTGGTTCAAAATAACCCTGACTATGCAGTGCGGCTGGGTGAGTACATATTTTTAGTTATCAATTAAGTTTTTATCATTTAGCTACATCTACAAAAAAGTACGTTCTGAAAACAAAAGCCACATAACGTGAAACCACAGTTAGGAGATTACCTGAATGATAGGTCTTGATAGAGCTCATCAGTCAAAAAAAAAAACTGAAATCGAGCTAACTTAACGAGACGCTATGCGCAATTTACAATGACTGTTCTTTTCTACGTTCGAGTCAATTTATTGTACTTTATATATCGAGGAAAGTTGACGCAGATGTTTTTGAGACTAGGTGCTATCCAAGCGCACGAGGTTGCGCGTTCCGTAATATATTTAAGAGTATTTTTATTTGTAGGTCTCATTATATAAGCAGGATAAGCAAAAGAACTTATATCTTCTATGGGATGCAACTCTTTCGAACAGGAAAGACATGGTATTGTATCAGAATTCGATTTTCGCTCGAGTGGTGAAGGAATAATCATAATTGATGGCAATCGCTGTAGTTTCATTTCGCAATTTTTTTTTCTGTCGCGCCCGTCGGGTAACTTATTGACAATAAAGACAGAAGCCGATGATGCACCGATCCCACTTCAGTCCTCAAGCAAGACCTATAAAGGGTAATCAAGGATTATTACGTAGACCGTGCGGGAAAAGCAGGGATGCTATTAACTGTCCGAAGTGCTACCCTGTCATCTTTTTAAGAGTAGAAGTAGTGATGTTTAAATTGGCAATACATTTTTTTTATTCACACGATTTTTGTGGTGCTGTATCGTTGGCGGGGTCTAAAGTAGCAACTTCTAGTCCCTTTACACTTTAAACTCGCAATGGCCAATCTGTAAAAAAACAATTGTAAAAATGGGATTTGTTTGTAAAAATAATTATAAAAAGTGCCTACGTTGAGACGCACAGTCGGATTAGGCCGTCTGGGATGGTTGTACAGGTATAGGTATATTTCAAAGTAAAAATATAATTAAGCATCTCTTCTTCCAGCTATTTTTTATCTTACGGAGAAGGCAAGGGAATAGACTATATACTCGAAATGTGGTTTATATGAAAGTATTTTGCATAATAGAATATCATTCATAGCTGTAAAGATCCATTGAGTAATCTAACGTCTAGCAACATTTTGACAGCAACGAAGCAAAATATCGACATTTACCTACAAGGTGTTTACGTTGTCAGTATTTAAGGTTCATCTTTTACAGCAGTTATCTATTCAGGTGGCATATGTTGCCTAGGAAAGGCAAACGCAAGGTTGTTTTTCGTGGAAATTGGGAAAGATCGGGATCATGCAGGAGATTGATTTACTATGCTGATTACCATGCGTCTGTGGCTTGGAAATAAGGCTGGAGATGCATTGCCAAGAAGTGAGCAGGTCGTATTAAAGCTAGCGTTTACGTAAACCATAGAATACTCCGACTGCTGCCATTCGACGTCGCATATGTGCTCTATGTTGGTATTTCCGATATAGGCCTTTCTTGCGGTAGCTCGTCAACGTGATGACCCAAACAGGCTCGTTCACTTTGACAGATGCTCTATTCTATGAAACGACTGTCATCTTAAGCACTTGGTAATTTCTGTGATATTGGACGATGGTCGATTGTATGAAAATGTTTAGATACATTGTTAGCGCACTCGTATGCGCGCTAATTCCCTATGTGTCTTACTAGAATGGTGCAGTTTCCGCCGTACATTAACGAGTGTTCTTTAATGGACATTCATGAAAACGTCGGCTCTAATTTGAATAGACTATAATATAGTTTATGTCTAATAGGTCCTGCTGATGATTTCTATGCCCTTGAAAGCGCTTGCCCCATTTACCGTTGAACTTAGCTACTGTTTTTACCTTTTTGAGTAGATTTAGCAAACATACCTTCAGTGTATTTAAAGTACGTACAAATATTATATTAGGTTAAAAAGGATAAAGAGTGTCTGCTAAGTGAAGATAACACAAAGAAATATCCAAAAACAATTTAAGCGTTGGGTATTGTTATAAAGAAAATAGACTGGATTCGCTTTATTGCACCAGTGTATAATAATAATAATAATAAATGAATAGTAGTAATTGATGGACAGAGGTATAAAATCTCGTACTTAGCAATTTCGGGCAGGCAGGCCGAAATTTAAATGGTATACTAAAAGCTCCAAGTACCCTATCAACGTTTTGTTTTTGCTGTATGATGTGACAACATTATATTTATTTTTTCAGTCCGTGTAAATGTGCAAATAAAGTAAAATCCGTATACAAACTGTCGCTAAGATGAGCCAACAAAACTTACCAATTGAGAACGCGACAGCATGCTCACTTCGACGGACTTTCTACGGTAATCAAGTGATGTTGTTTGACAGGCTTCATGCCAATGTTCAATATCGATGGTGAAATCTCTACCGAAGCCGTTCGATTTTTGAAACCTATATCCTATTTTGTTTCGACTGCATGACAGATGCACTTCCATAATGTAGCAGTTTGGCATCGTTCTACGAAAATATTTGCTTATTTGGATCTTCTGTTACTGATCGTGGATCGGACGCTAGGAGGCGTCCTACGCTAAAGTATCTATAAATAGGGTGATGAATCGCAAAGAATGCTAGGACCCGATCCCTTATGTTTACGTAAACACCAATTGAATTTAGGCGCGATTTGGTGACTTCAGAGCTAAAGGCTGCCGAATTCCGTAAATAAGGGAGAACGTATCTCTGCCAAATAGGAATAGTCCATTCAAAATACCCTTTTAGTCGTGGGTGTTTTTTCTCGTGGAAAAAATAGCGCTACCAAATCATGCCAAAATGTAAATCGAAATCGGATAGACTGGGTGCTTGGACTTAAAAAGGGGATGGCCATCATTCGGGGATAGTGGAAGGATCGAGGAGAAAAATATAGAAAAACGTACATAAGGGAAACGCTTAGTGCGGTTGCAGCAGTCTGAGTGAAGGATAGGGAGGCGTTATCGCCTCCAGCTATTAATCTCTTTACGAGATCAGCCGCCACCTTCTACTGCTGCGGAGATTAGTAGTAGACACTATCTGGGTACTTATCCCGTCCATTTTTGTACTCACTAGGGTTCCACATTTGTGCACCAAAAACGCAACAGAAGCGCACTCAGCTCGAACCTGTTAGCTAAAAAGTTGGTGAGCAGAATTGGTGGCGGAAGAACGTATAATATTAACAGAGAACTTAAACCCTATATATTCTTAAAACTGGGCGTATAATTCGAGCAACCTAGAAGAGCAACAGACTACTCTGTTCATCGCCTATCCTATTCCTCAAATTTTTACTGGACTATAAAAGTATGTCTAAGAACGGTCCGAAATTAAAACACCTCACATACCCGTATAGTTAGTAGAAAAAGTTGTTATCGCGGCGCTATGAAGGTTACAATTTTGTTCTTCTGCGAATCTATCTGGCTCTTAAAGTTAAAATGGCAGCATCAAATGTGTATTGATGAAAGTGACGTATTAGCGGGGTTGACGTGTACAGTATATTACATGGGTATTATTTGGCTTATGGCAGTGCTCTCGACATTTCCTACGACGTAATATATAGGCCCCTAGTTCGTAAGATTTTATGCCAAATGTGTTAAACTAGTCGTGGCATGTGAACTTCTGTGGAAATGGTCTATTTCTTGTCGAACCTTCTATTGCTCTAGGATGTTTTTATGTGCACATAGCTCTAGTATTAATCGATGCCCTAGAAGCATTCCATCAGAAAATTTTCTCTCTATAACAGATATTAAGTTGAGCCATGTGACCCTTAAAGCAGTCTCCTTCGCTTATCCGAGATCTAAAACTCCATTCTTTTTCTTCGTTTCACGAGTTCACCTTCCGCCCCTAATTACCCCTTTAGAATGTACTTGTCGTTACAGTCAATTAAGCTCAAATTCTCATTCTGGCTGTCCTCAATGGTGACCATTTCATCCCTATGAAGTACGGCAGCAACGAAAATAGGCCATATTGCCTTGGAAAACTGCCAACCTTCAGCATCATCTAATAAGCGTCAACGACCATTTATAAAATGTATTTTGATCTAATGAATGATAGTCTGTGTTATAGCGTTTTAGTATCAAAGAGAACCAAAGTTTTATACTGAACAAGGGTCAGGTATAAGTAAAATGTTCATTTTAAAGGGGCGCGTCTTCTTGACTTAGTTGGTATGATTCGCTCTCTTAAAAAGAAGACTATAGCTGAGAGTTACTTTTTTTTTGGTCTTGCTCTTTGTTCTTTGTCTGCCGGCCTTCTTTTATTCTGCCGTACTGCTTCCCTCTTTGGGAACGTAAAGTAGAGAAAAAAGGTCTCTGGCATCGAACTAGGAGGTATTGGTTATCCTTTTCACAACGACTCCACCCTCTTACGCGACGGATGCCTTCGACAGACTAATTGATTTTCGTAGTGCTGCCTGCAAAGGTTTGAATCAGGCAGTTACTTCTCTCGTATTTACGATTACCTGATGCCGCCGTCCTCTAATGTCCCATCGCATTTGTTGTTTCCTTCTTGCTAATGCTATTGTGGCTGCCTCTTTTAACTGTGACCTATCGATAAGACCGAAACAAAGCCACTGTGCAATTTACCTAGAGCGGCCAGACCGAATCATCAGCGTATGCTTGAAAGACTGAACGGAAAGGTAAACCCAGTTTGAAAGTATTGTCGGATTGGTACTAATGAGTCTCACGTATGCCCTTCATTTTTACCCAAAATATATATTCCGAAGGCGCGCTGAACATCAGATATGCTTGAAGTATATTTAAAAATTCGTTATTTTGGGTTTTACGTCTAGTACTGTCATTGCCTTAACGGTACGGTACGTATGATACTCACGCCCGTCCTTTCATCTGAGCTTTCACAAAGGATTTTAAGGGTACAAGGAAATATTTTACCAAAGCATCGCCACCTAGAAAAAGAAACTTCATTAAAGTTGATAGTTAGAAAAAATCGAGCGGAAGAAAGGTAACGTTACTTATTTGTCAATAACAAAGGTACGTGTGTCCATTTCTGTATATGCTGCAACCAACATGAGTAAACTTAATATGAATATTTGCAACTAACCCTTTTTAAGTGGATTTCTTGGTCTTTTAGTTCTAAAAGTAATAATAAAAATAGAGATATACGTTTTAAGGTAGTGTATAATGTATTACGTCTTCTCCATATTAAAAGGCTTCGCTTTAATTGCCAGGATTATGAATTTAAGCCCTCTTCTGAACCACATAAGCAAATAAATATATGAGTAATTTGAATAAAATGAAGGGAACTTGTAATTACACATTTTCCACTAGCGTTAAGTTTTTGGACTATGAAAGCAAAACCATGCTTTATTAACATCGTAGAAATCTAATTTTATAAAACAGCGCCTCTATTGGCATTGCACCCCGCGGGGTTACATTAGCGCTCTTGAGAAGCGTGCAGAATAGCTTCAGAAAAGATGTTTAGTGTTTCGATTTTATTGTGTGCAAATCCTTGTCCCCACAATAAGATTTGCCTCTGTTTGAAGCTAACGTATTTTCTGTGATAGCAACAGCGCTGCCTTTGATTTCCATTTAGGACTAGATGTCACAAACTCAACAACCATATAAAGAAACGATTCTTTACAGACACAACGGTGCGAAATCTCTATTTTCAAATTCCAGTTATTTCCCTCTTTAGCTTTAAATTTTTCAATACATTCAGACGCTCTGGGTATGCACTTATTAGACATACGGGCACGTCTATTCGTAGAAATCATTAATGACGGATAAGCATAAGGACCTGAGTAACAAATTATGAAAAATTATTTTGTAGAATGCCGCCGCTGTTTATCACAGATAGACTATAAATACGGTAACTGATTAATTGGAAGTCAACTATAAAAGTAACCGTTTTCTTTACTGCTTAGCGAGTCCTTAATGAAATTGCGGTCCCAATAGGATGCCTAAACATATCCATTTATGCAAGTAATGGCCAACAGAACACAGCTTGAACAGAAACGCATACGCACTGTCGGTTGTCAATCTCTTGCAAGTGTTTTCTGAATATGTCACTATAGACACACTATATGTATTTTCATTTTTTTCAGACAGCTTAGAATTTTTTTTTTCTAGAATTTGCTAAATCTTAGGCAGTGTATTAAAATTATGGATCAACGATGGGTGACTTGCTGCGCATTATGACGCAAGGTACAATTACCCAATGTACAGGATGAAACTAAGAAAAAGACATCAAAACGTTAGGCTTTGCACATGCAAATTGAGGGTACACGCGTAAATAGATGTTTGTCGATACGAAATACGAGTCTTTATTTTGCTGTAACACAGTGCTTTTCAACACAAACAAGATTGGTTTGCCACATTTGAAACGCTTGGCATGAATTAGCATTTTTTTCACAAATTGTATGTGGTCGTCTATGGTGTTCTCTCAGTGAGCTGTAAAGGTAAAGCAAAATCAACCATCAGCAAGAATAAGCCGTAGACGAATGATCAAAGTGGAATTCGAGATAAGAGCAACTGCGACTTAAGTGCTTGTCCTTAATCCCTTCATCTTATAAAGTGAGGAACGAAGAAGCGCACCTTCGAAACCGAATCTTCTGTTCTGTAAATACCGTTTTCTTTTTCGACACCGCGGCCCAATGTTAGTTAGACTAGAGCTCCATGGTTGATACATTTCACGCGGTGAACGCGTGGGCTTCATCAATAAAAAGTTCGACGTCATTGGGTACAGGCGAGCACTGTGAAAGCTTACGATACATAAACCGATTTGGACTATTGAATAGCAGCGACGCTTTCAACTGCGTGCATCCCTGAGGTGGGTCCTTTAGAATAGAATTAGAATCAGAGACCACTTACTAACCTTTTTGTTTACAGAAAAGTAGTTCAAGGAGCCGCGTGCAAATAGAAAAGCGTGTAAGAAAACAGCGAAGGGTGAATAATACGATTTGTCGGTTGACCCAATCCCCGATAACTCAACCGACAATTCGTCGCCTCTTAGTTATAGACCCGATTTTTTATTGTACAAAGGTAGATGGGACTAAAAAAAGGGTGTTGAAAGACCATTTCGTAAAACAAAATCGTAACAAAAATTTCGTAAAAAAATATTACCTGATTCGCCTTCTATCTATGTGAAGATGAGCGAAACACACAAATATCTCATAGAAGAGTAGTTTTATCAGGTGGTGTGGTACAAAGCTCAGTACCACAATTAGTCTCCAGTATCTATAATTGCATAAGAGATGTATGTTCAAGATCGAGGAAATTCATATATAGGAAAGTTTTTCAATTATGTTCTTCAAGTCCTGTTGAATTGCAGCTGACAGAAATAATATTAATTTTGCGATACAGCGCCGTCACTATGTGGCACGTATTTCTAACTAGTAAGCTTATGAGATTTATACAGCCTAAATTTTCTGTCGGTAATTTTTCTGTGTTCCTGAGCGTCTAAAGAGAATGCGAGACAGCTATCACTATAAAATGGTGTGGAGTAAAACCTTTGAGATACTGTCACTGTGGGCATGTTGAATATGTTACTTCAACGTGACTTAGACCAAAACGAGCCTGAAGAATTGTCAAGCGTAAAGCACGTCAATATGTACACTAGCCGAGTGACCTAGCTACGGCTGGAGAAGCATTTCCCAATAGAATTTAGGCAGTCTCAACTCAATGCAGGAGCATTCGGCAGGAAACGGAGACCTCTTGAGGACCTCAGCTGCGCGACTATCTATTCCTCCTTCCCATTTGCGTGCTTAGGCCAGTGCAGCTTTCCGCGCTCCAGACAGCAGCTGGCTAAAATTCGTCAACATTTAATGTAAACACAACGGTCGTTTGTTCTTTGCTTGCCGTTTTCCAAATGATAATTAGACTATGGCACGCTAATTATGGTCCTCGGAAGAAAAAACAATAGGCGCTAGCACGTTTGCTTTGCGCACGTAACTGAAACCACGCATTTTGTTTTTTAAACATTCCCGGTAGAAAATGCCCGTAGATCAAACCGGCAAAAAAGCTATCAAACAAGGGTATGATTATTCGAAAAGTAAACTGGGCCTATCGCATAACGAATGATATGCTAATCGAAGGTAGAGTAAAGGTGAGTGAAAACAACCTACAGATTAATTATATATTATTGTTCTTTGATCACGCTTTGTAGCATTGACTTCTATTGCCGAGTAATGACTGTGCGCTGTTTCATGTTGAGATAAATTTATTCTTTGAGTCGAGGCAAATTTCTTTAAATAGAGTTCACTGATTAACTAGCACAACTCAGTAACGTAAGTTGAAAATATTTTGGTATGTTAATAATTGTTAGTATATTAAAATCAAATTCAAACTATGTGGAAGAATACTAAATGTTTCAAAGCTTACTGTGTTAGTTATTCAGTTGTCTATACTGATTTATCTTGTAATCTTTCTCTTTCTTTTCATGCAGTCTTCATATTTTGATATATTTAAGCCACTTTTGTCGAAAAAACTATTTAGCCTCAGTAACTTAGACTAAGGGTTCATAGCTGATGGAAGGTCACCCACTATTAACCACTAGTTCTTTTAAATGCTGTGTCCCTAATATATTCTTCCTGGTTCTTTAGAACCTTGAAACCACTAAAAAATGAGAAGTTTTCGAATTTATCTTTTTATTCTTTATTTTACAATTTCGTTCGAGCAACTAAGATAATAAAAAACATTCTAAGCCGCGTTAAACTATAGACGTCATCCTTAAGGTCCTGCGCGTTGCGTTACAAACTACATGTTCTATTATGTGCTGAATATACTAAGCGTGCTGGATAGCATTATACCTCTTTTGCTTTACACTTTGATTAAACTCAAGTACAGAGCTTGTTAACTAGATAAAACGTGAACTTGGGGCCTTTGAATGTTTATGTGTATATCCTGCCTAATCTTGCTGCGATCAGAGAGCGTGCGTAGGGACTATGGGCATGTGTGTGCATTGCAAGCGACTCACTAGGTAGATAGGTACCTAGGCATTTGTACGCAGTTCCTTATGCTGCTGCCTCAGGGTGGTGGTATTAGGAGTAAGGTGAAAGGAGACGTTTTTACATTGAACTCGAGAGGGAGACGAGATGTTCTCTGTGTGCAGGTTGTCGACCAACTCACTGGGATGGTTCAACGAAGCCGGTCAAATCACCTGGGGGAGTACACGCAAAGTGAGATTGAGATGGCGTGAAAGGGCCGGAGACCCCTCGGCCCTCAGTCCATCTCCTATCTACGTTCTTTCTAGCTTCGCAAATCAGCTATTTCGATTCCCCATTCGATCCATGCCCGGCAGCCAAACTTCAATTCCCACGTTCAGTTCGTACCTTGAGCTGTGGCGGCAGGCATGATTACAGCGCAGGCTGACTCGTTTCCCTGCTTGCGATTATGATGATCAAGGTCTTCGAGTTTGTAACGTGCGAAACGCGAACGAGAGCTTGGTCTTGCTGGCGATCGGAAATTTTTTGTTGTGGCAGGCTAAACATGGGTACGTACGTCGAATGAAAAACAATCGAAAAAAAGCAGACCAACCTTCGAGGAAACGATAGCGACTGCGACGGTATGACTATCGGAGCACTTCGGGCGTAGTAACGTGCAGCCCGAGCAAAGACAGCTCCGAGATTTAGGGCATGTTATAGCAGTTTTTTCCGGCAAGAAATTCGAGGTGAATAGAAAGAAACTGTGGACAGTACCAGCTTAGACGATGCTGATTGGTCGGCGGAGTTTTATGCATGTCACAATTACGGGCGGTACGTGTATCTTGTTATGTCGTCTTTTCCTGTACGCCGTAGGCTCGTCTGTGGAAAACCATAATAGTCCTAAGGATCGGCAGCATTAAGAAATATGCTGTTACCTTGCTCTCTGACTGTCATTCAGGATCATTATAAATTTGGCGTGTAGATTGCTTCGACGGCTAACAAAGATGTGATAGTTCTCTATAAAAAGCGTTTCGAATGCCTATGGTCAGCTTTACATCGATGCAGTCTTTGAAAGGTTTCTAGCTGGCGAAGACCGGCTACGGGAAGTGTTGGAGGGTTGCGCTATTGAATTGAACGAGTCACTGTCCAGTTGTGATTGGTGCAAGCGTTACACGCCCGCAACCACTGCACACAGTGTATAACGGTATGCGCATAGCGATTAACTAATTTAGTAAGAGTTTTCTTGCTCGATATAAACGTATGTATCCAGTTTGGTCAAAAGTGTTTTGCCAGTGAAATCGCAACGAATTTCTTTTCTACTGCAAGGAATGGCCTAACGCGCATCTTGAACATCTAGATTTGAATATTGCTATGGATTTAAGCTTGCATATAGCAGCCTTGTTCCGTACATGCCTAAAAACTGTGCTCGAGTGTTCTAAATACAATCGTATAGCACATAATAGTCATTTTCATGTGAAACAAAACAAATGTTTCTTTACAGCATACGATGACCGTATTATATCATACAAAATATGCGGTGGTGCACACCCTAGAGCTGCTATTTCAGTCATAATTCACCTTCGTTCGGTGTTGCCCGCCTCTACTCCCCTAATTCCGCGCTACAGCTTTCGTGGTTAGATTAGCGATCCTGCAAACAAAGGTGCAGATATGGTTGCAGCTGTCGTACAGGTTCCGCTTCAATGAGATTGGTTGATTCCGGTATTCCACGCTGGGCTAGTTCTCGAGTACACGTCCCTTCACACCGTGTGCACCACAGTTACTATACAGGTCGAACGGGTACCAAGTTACTTGTACTAATACTAATATGTTTCTGCTGCCATTACCGAAAGCGTACAACTGTTTAATGCCAGAGCACCGTGTACATTTGCTTGAGAGGCTACTAGGGCGGAAGAGAACGAAGTGTCTTTGCTTTGCCCAAAGAACCGGCCGAAACACACACACACACATTCTAATTCACCCATGTAACATCCACGTTAGCAACAAACATTTGACAATATAAAGGAGGCACAAGCGAAAGCTTTACTTCCTGCCGCTTGCCACGTAGTCGGACAACTCTCAGACCCGCCATGTCAGCTTATAAAACGATGTTACACGTACTCCTCCCCTTACGCTTCCCGCCACTGCTTTACTAAAAACCGGGACGAGGTAGCCGATCGTTGTATCAATTCCATATTAGGTAGTAAGACTAGGATTCCCAAACTTTTTTTGTCCTGCTTCAGAGAGCCTAGGCTTAATTACGCCTGGTACCTCTTTCGACTCTAAGAAAGTATATATACATATATATATATATATATATATATAGACGTTTTTTCGAATATATTTTCGAGCAGTATGTCGGAAGACCTTTACAACGTATTTATTCAACTATTCATTATTTATTTATTTCTCTATTAAGGTAAATCAAATAAAGTTGTCTGATTCACGAAGTATTCTACAATTCCACAATTTTCAGAGTTCCAACAAACTTTCACGAGTGGTTCTTCTATGTTCAAACTGCACATTTGACAAATTATGAAATTATTGTTCCGTGCATGGGTTGCTTACGTAGTATATTTTCCTAAAATCTTTCGTAAATCACGCCCAGCACTCACTTTGCCTCAACAACACACACCAGTAAAATAACTGAACGGTGAATAGCTCTAACAAATATGCTGATTTTGGTTTTTTGTTCACGCACCAAACTCGTACAATAACTAGTTCATACTAGCCGGAAATCACGGGACACCTAGCACCGTACTTACCTGCATATCTGCTACCTACAACCCATCACGAGAAAGCTTCGCAAAAAATTTACGTTCAGGGCGACCTATCACAACGTGTAGTTTCAAAAATACAACAACTGACGTTGGAAGATCCCTGAACCACCTTCAGAGAGCTCACAAGGAAGTCAAGCAGCTCACACGAGCTATATCAGTCTCTTTGAAAAAATCGTTTGAAGGGAACACGTTTAAGTGCCATCTGTAAGGTTCTAAGTAGAAGCAGCGTTTATTTGTTTAACCATATTTACATTGAATATTTATTATCTAACTTGTGCATAATGAGTTCACGAATGTTTGGGACCGACTGCTTTAGCGCCTCAAAAGCATCACGCAGTCAACGCTAGCAGTACAGCTCCCGGAGCCAATAGGTATTTATATATGCAGCGTACAGCGTAATCTAATACACAAAATCGGTAGATGTCCCTGAAGAAAATATCTATGCACCTAATCTACCAAAACAAATGAAAAAATGATACCCATATTGTCCCCGAGATGCATCTGGGTGAAGCATTCATCTGTGGTCGTATGCGGAAATACCGGGAGCTGTATTTCTTCGTAACAATAGTTAGACCTTGTTTTATTTACTTTATCCGATTTCCAAAACTTTATGTATCTAACACTGCTGCCAGTTATGAGGTGGCATGACAAAATATCGAATAAAATTCATTAATGCATTATACTAATATAGAAAAAAATCATTTTCGAACATGATATGATGAGAAACTGTAGAACCTGTTTGTCGTATATGGTATCGACATCATCGTGTCCCTGCCTTAGTAGTTTCTTAGTATTTTATGATAATATCATCGTTACACAGATGTCTGCTATTGCCCACCGTTATCACTATACCCTAAGCTACGAGGTAAACATATGGCAAGAAGAGCTTGTTTGAACCGAAAGCCTTTTGGCCTAGGCTAGCGAAAGCGCTCGCATGCTTCTGGGCTTCATTACCCCATACGCTTGTGCTGTTCCTACAGCCCCAACTAAAATATCACTTAGAACCAGATTTTACCGGGACCTTGTCCTCTGCGGGTATACCATAATATCAATAGAAATAATAATAATAATTATAAGCCTACAATAGCTAAGGTTGTTACTTTGTAGGTTCAGCTATTTTTGAAGAAAATTTTCAATGATGTCGGTTGCAGCGGAGAGTGGGTGGAATAACGTTGTGTCACTTTCAAACGACAAAGCTATGCATCAAAAAGATATATTTTTGAAACAATTTCCTATCATAATATAATAGTAGGAAACTTTCTTTACGATCATCTGTATTTTAATGTACAACAACAATGTACAAATATCAGTATACGTTTTACTCGAATATGATATGTTCGAAAGAAAACAGTTACGGTTTCTGTCCGGTAATGCGATTGCACGTAGCACTGAACTGAAATTAACATTCGTAACCTTTGCATCTCGTGCACAACGATATGATCGCACGCGTTTTCCGTCTACATTGTAGAAGCACATCGTCGTGAAAGTACGATGTGCTTACACAAATTCATTCTCCTTTTTCAATAACAAACAACGAGACGCGGCTTACCCAACGGTAAAGTTAATGCAAAGATATCCCAGTCTATTAATTACAGAAGTTGGGCTCATTTTGTGTGGTTCTCTTTACGCCTGCTGCATACTTCTCTTTTAGAGAGCGGTTTGGAAGATTCAATCAATGGGCGATTCGTAAAGTTTTTGTTCAAATTTCTCAAAGTGGTCGGCGGCGTCATCAGCGTTTGGTCGATGCTGTATACTATGGCATCAGCCTCCTCAACAAGATCTGTTGTCTTTGGCAGAAAGATAATATGATCTGTTGACATAGGCAAAAATACTATAATCCTTGCTGAACTTCAGTTCCACTGCCTCTGCTGCATAGTGTCGAATAGAAAGGCAGTAATAACCGTTCTCGGTCCTTATCTATTGCTACGAACATCGGACTCAAACCACTCTGCTTAGATATAATAGATTCTGGCTCGCTAATATCTCAGGCACTTTGCGCAAAAGTAATAGATCATCTGCAAATATGTATGTACATGATCTAGTGATCGCATAAATCATGCTGTTTTATACTTAGCTGATTTCTCTCTCTACTGGCCACAGCGTCTTTGGAATCATGCTTTGTACAGAGTAGTCTATCTTCGAGGAAGTTCTGAAAAACAGACAATGTGCCTTATTGTGATGTATCTTTATAATATATGAGTCCTATCATATTCGTCCTGTTTCAGATCCGTGCCAGTCGGTGAAGTGTCCTGAGCACCAGGTGTGCCAATTAGATCAACAGCGGAACGCCGTTTGCCAATGCAATTCGCAGTGTCCACGGGAAGTACGGCCTGTTTGCGGATCCAATGGAAAAACATATTCGAACGAGTGCGCGTTAAGAGTCGAGGGGTGCACAACACGAAGGGCCATACGAGTGCTGTACCAAAAGGAGTGTGACTCAGGTAAGAACATTGTTCGACAACGAAGTGGTCGAAGCAAACTAGCAGTTTTATGACTATAATGTTGGCAAAGTAAGAATTGGGTAGAGCATGTCCAGATGCGACGACATTTGGAAATTGCCAAGATTTGGCAAATTTTAGATATTAAGTAATACTTAGAAAAAACGGCCCGTTTTCTTACTAGGCTAGAAAAGTGCAATAGTTCCAAGCTGTGCCCATGCCTCCGAACGTAATTAGATGACATGCTAGACAGATTAAGGATAATATGCCCAATAGAAAAATTTGACGGTGATCAGATATTTTATTCCAGCAAGGCGTCCTGCACCCATTACTTCCAGTCTCCTGATAAGCATGAACATATTAATGTAATTAACATTAACCATAAGTTAAAATCTTTATCTGATGCTTTTTCGTACCTTGATTGTCGTGCGTGCGTAAACTTTGTCGGGCCTTTTTCTGAGAGTGGAAAAACCGGTACTGTAATTATACAGATTATTTTAAGTCGAAAGTGACTGATATAGGTAAATACACCTGTGATTTTGTCATTTTCGAGAGTCGAGAAATACACTGTGGTTTGCATTTAAATCTACGATCTATAAAGGTATCACGGCACAAGGTTAGGTTAGGTTAGGTTAGGCATAAAAAGTGAACGGAGTAAATCCGTTACTTGTAGAGATAATTGTTTTTGTGGGCGAAGGGCAAAGCGGCTCCCATGTTTCAAAACATACATTTTATAGTCGTGTCTTACAGCACGAATATGGAAGGCGGGACGTAAGTTGTTGAACTGCCTGACAATAACAGGCTTTTAGTTAATTCAATTCATACAAACTAACACCCAATAACATTCCATTTCAGTGCTTACGAGCGGCACGTCGTTTCAGAAACTATCGCAGCATTAACTAAACAAATGACGTAACAAGCAGTACGCAGTTCACTGGAAGAAGTTTAACCGCATGCTTTCTGAACTACACCCACAGCCTAACACTGTTCGAATTCAGGGTTCGCTGATTTTTTTTTGTCACACATTCTACAGGTTACAACTCCCATGGCGCATACAATAAATATTACTGCATTTTACCGGAAGACAGATACCTTATTACAGACAGGTATAGCTGCCACGAGCTCATACGAAGAGATCCCGATTTTGAGATGCAAGCAAGTGACGCGGTGTAGTAAGCCGTATAAACACAGATAACATTAATTTTTATAACGCGTTGTTGCCCGTCGACTTTGGCTGCGTTTCGCACTTGACTCTAATCTTCCAATGACATATTGTTAAAGCATGATCAGAATAGGTTTATGAAAATCTCAAGAATCTGGACCGCTTCAGAGAATTTACAAGCTCCCCACAGGGAAACGTTTTAGCTGAAACCTGGCAACCGTTAATCATAATCTAGATAGGTACAAAACAAGCCATGAACGAATTGATTTGGGTATGTACAAATAGAGTGGGAATAGAAGTTAAGTAGAGTTTCTCATACGGACTTAACAAGTACCGGATGCCGGACTGGATGGAGAGCCAATGTCGTCATACTTAAAACTAGCGAAAAACATTGAATACCTAAGTTTCAGAGCCGGTTTCCCAGTTATCATGGTAGTTGTTTAATGTTTTTCTGTGTTAAACACTGGCGTCCAGACACGCCATAATATACTTCTACCAGTGACTACGTACGTCGGTGTATCTGTCGCAGAGATTTATTGATATTTCAACCCACGGCAAAAACCTAACGGTGGCACTGCAGCATCTGGAATCCATTATTTGAAGAAGCTATTCTATGTAACACTACGTATGATTCTATGTAGCGGACAGTTTTAGTCCTCCCTTTCCTTCTTGTCCACTGAAAATATCCAACATACTTTAACCCAGTTCTATTAGATAGCGCTTAGCCAAGACGGCACTTGGTTTATTTGCATAATGCTTACGAGCGATCTTATAAAGGAAACTATTCCAAAGTTTCAGTTGTTCCTTCCGGTTTACCTTCTTTGCCGCTTTGTGTGCGCATATTTAGGTTTGCTGTTTGGGCTCCTTTGGTCCGAAACCACAGATTTTTTAAAGATATTCCGCTCGATATGTGTCAGCTTACGAGTACGATATCTCGAATAAATTGGATCCCATTAGGAGACTTTCCACGAAGCCCTATCGAAGCTATGCTCCAAATGATTTGCTACCTGGTACATCAAAGCGTTTTCATTCAGTGACAAGCATAATATTTCCCTGTCCTCATTATTATCCGAACTGGACTAATAGTTGGTAGATGTATCATCACAGTTTAAACGGACTGACAGATGTAATAGACAGGCATTTGTCTAGATGTTACCGCGCGATGTCCACACCGCGGTTCTTTTTTGAGACTCGCGATGTCTAATAATGTGGTGTCTTTTCCAAAACCATTTTCTTGCAACAGGCAAGTACAAGCTAAATGGAAAGCAGTTGTTAAGATAGCGTGCCTAAATAAGTATAAATTAATGATTCAATTTGCCAAATATTGTGCGCAGGATTGCTTTGTCTGAGGAGGATATGTGCATTACGAACCCTCTCATCAAAAATGCGTTGCCATAAAAAGCAGAATGGCTATATCCACGTTAAATATAATAATTCCCCCTAGCCTTTAAGTTCCTTCTTCACGTATGATAAGCTATTCAGTAGAACGTAAGTACCTTAGAACTTCGACTAATGCAGTTTAAACGGATACAAGACTGTACTCGTGGATTCTGGACAAGCATCTGGACAACTTTGAACGATTCTTCGGAAGTTTACTTTACACTGCTACTTGTTACTAATGTTTTATTTTTTTATATTGATGAAAGTGTACCTCAGGCTATGACAAGCTAACAAGTTTTTTTTTTACACCATAATATAATATTACTAGATGGAAATTATTAGTTTTATAGAAATTATCCGGATTTGTAGATAAGATGTTGATAGGTTTACATGATATAATGTTTATAATCAAGATATGCTCACTTAAACGCGGGAGGGTGCCCATGAACCATAAAAGAAGCTTTTTTTGAGTTAGGTTTTCGGACTGACTCCGTGATGGTACAGCGGTAACGTGTTTGTCGATTAAGTTTAGAAATACTGTCTGAAGTTGGCTATCGACGTTTCATGCTGAGAACCAGCAGTCTGAAGCAATGCTCAATGGCAGTACCGAACTTGAAATATTTATTTAGTTTAGGGACCTACGAGACGTATTTTTAGGCAAAAATAGCACAGAAACCGCTAGCCATAATCAAACGTATTCTCACATTTTTCGTGCAATCAAAAACTATCAGTTCGGTTGTTTTGTGCATCTCGTTTTTGCCACAGATGCAAAGCACGGCCAATGGCTTTATAGATAAAATACACGTATTTAGATAAATGGGAATATCTCGTTGAAACCAAGCTATATGTGTTGGCGAGCCTTTGCTGGAACATTCGCCTGTATTATATTGGTTAAATGATACTTGTTGATAGCGTGACATCGGAACATTTCACTATATCTGCACATTACCGATCAGAATCACATTTGCCGCTACTGCGAAGCAATAATTGTAACTTGTTCAACGCTCCTAAACAATGTTTAAACGAGTGTTCTCCACAAAGTTTGTAGCTCTAAGTTAAGAATACAAGTAGAATAATCAGTACTCTATTTTGTCCGGGTATTGCCTTACTATTATATAAACTATAGACTGGCCGTAGTATAAATCTAAGAAAATAAATGTATACATGTTTTGATTACAGTACTAAATCCATGTCGTGCCGTGAATTGCGGCCCAGCCCAAGAATGTGAGATTGACAGACAAGGAACCGCAATCTGCAGTTGTCCGCCTCCATGTGAACAGGTAGATTATTTCAAGTTTACTTTTTAGTTAGCTATCCTTCATTCCCTGTTATTACATACAATACGGTATCAGTAATATAAATAGGCTAAGCAACAGCCGCCTCCGGTTTGACAGTGGGATATGGCAGCGGCCACGCCTCAGTTCGGCATAATTCCCTGTCTACTGATCAAACAAACTTTCTTTAATACTGAAAGGGTCTTTAGATAGAAAATGCGTTATACTAGAGATTTTGGGGTATTACAATGACCACATACATAATGCCGAGAGTGCTGTCCGGTGTTATATCTGAAGTTTATTTGCTTTTGAATATATTCGGTTTTAATCTGAAGTTGGGTTTTACACAACAGGTGGTTCGTCCTGTATGCGGAACAGATGGTACAACATACGATTCAATGTGTGAACTACACAGGACAGCATGTTTGCAGAACAGCGACGTTCAAGTCTCCTACAGCGGCACGTGTGGTAAGTATATTTCGTTACTATTGACCAACAAAATACAGTAAGCGTAAAGAATTAAAAGTAACTTAGCTACATAGCAACTTCGATAATATTGTTTATAAGGGCGTACTGTAAATCGTAAACGTTCATAAGCATCCTAGTTAGTTACTTTTTCAAGATTTTTTTTGTCATGATTTGTGCAAGTACTGCCATTCTGGAGCACATGAAGCCTTGGAACGTCTCACTCTCAAGTTTTCTCACATGCTACACAGAATATAGGGCCGTCTCACCGACCAAATCGTTTTTGTGTACTTTAGCATCGCAGGCGAATATTAAATCCTGTCCTTCAAGGGTATAAGGTTAGCCATATGTGGATGCACTAAAACATATATTCTTATATTCACAAATAATTATTTTCATAGACCATAAATAAAAAGCTGTGGCAAGATATAAACACAGGTGTTCGAGGTCCTTTTGAAGTATCGCTTGGCTATATCCAGTTTCTCTCTCTCTCTCTCTCTGGAAGCTATATATATGTCTGTGTACTTGGAATTGACGATTCTATCAGGGATACGTCCACAAGTGTAAAGAACCATTACGCAGGGGTACGTCTCTAACAGTACACGATAATCGTCGCAGGGCCCGTTTTGGAATCTAATTAATGTACGAGATGATTTAAAAGATTGAGAAGCATGTCAATTAGTCATGTACTTCTGCGTTGACTCACTTGTCGCAATCGATTCGTAGAGATCCTACAATATCGCCGGCTCCGGGAACTTCCAAAAATCTCTATAACTGTCGGTTATGCAAGCATAATCCGTAAAAGCATGCATTGCCAAGTAACTGATTTAGGTCGCTTTTACTTCTTATGTTCAGATAAAAATAGATTTTAATTAGATATCTCATGACAACGCCATATTGAACGTTATTTTTTCTTTCATCGTTCTCTCATCCTATTTTTCAATGCAGTGTCCTTTTGCCATCTTTCTAGGGTTTTGTTCACATAGTTCATTTAGTAGCTTTCGTTTTCGATCTGAGAAACGATTTCTCAAAACTTTTTTCGTGAGATGTCGTTTTCAAAAAAAATGAAATTACATTTTAGGCTTAGGAATGGCGTGTTGATTTCTTTCCGGTAATTTCTATTAACGTGATTTAACTATTTTTTGAACGTTTGCGGAGGGCTCGTTATGACTGCTAGAATCTTGCCTGTGCAGTATTCACTGAAATAATCACGGAGACAAGAGTATATCTCTGTAAACAATTATATTCGTTTGATCTATGCTGGTGATTCAAGTTATTCACAGTAGCACGTAACACATAAACAAATCAATATTAACTTCCTGAAATTCATTACTAAAAAAAAAACTGTCTGTAATCTTTAAACAATTTAACAAAAATAACAATAATGAAACACGAACATCTGACATGTTTCAGCGATTTTTTCCACTTTTTATAAATACGGTCAGACTCCATGAGCTGATTCTTCTGGTTCTAGAGTATATACGCATTTGTATTGTCTCAAAACAATTATATATAGCATACAATGTGAATCTATGAATTAATCAATGCAGCCTTCATTCACGGTGATTAGAGCTTCAATGAGGAACTTAAACCCAATAGTCATTTTCAAAATATTCTTTCGTTAATTGGCAGAGTTCAAATACGCTGTATGGGGAAGTTTCTGTATGAAAAATCCAAGTGTATCAAAAATCGCTTCGTTAGCCATTTTAGTGATAGTTTGAGCTTTTTTTTTCAGTCAATAACGTATCGAATATCTTCTAGTTTTTGTCACGGAAATCAGAAGCCGCACGTAAACCGCCGATTTCGGATGTGAATGAAGTTTATATTTTAACGGGGTCGAGTTAAGTAATAGCTCATTTTATCTTAATTTTTTAAAACATTATATTATTGTACATCATGAGGAGTACGTTGTTTTGCTCTAAAAAAAAAAAGGGTTTTACCTAGTATCAACAATGCAGGCAGATTCACACACAGCCGTTACAACAAACAGCCTGACAAAGATGATCTCAATTTAGGTGTTGTACCCCTACATCTGGTAGTGACGAAGCACTGGTGTTGGCACAGGTATCAGCACCTTGTATTTATATAGAGATAATGACGGAAATATCTAGGATTGGATATAATATTGGTACGCGTCTTAACACTTAACTGCGCTATCTGCGTATGTGTCCCAACATGTGGTTTATGATCGTATGCGTTTTAGGTTAGTTTATCCCTAGTATGCTTTGTGTGCTCAAACCAGATCCCTTTCCTCGGCTGTTGAAACGACACCCATGCACATTTGGCCATACGCATCACGGCGTTGTCTGCAACCGATCGCCTTTTTAATTGTAGGTTTCTTTGAGTAGATGTCGGAACACACGCGTTCAACCCCTTACGCTTCCGACTATGGTAACCTTCACACCAAACCATTACCTTTCTAACCTGTTAATGCATGCCGGAACCATATGCAAACGCTTCAACGCACATTGCACCGTTTTTCGAATGCATGCATGTCCACTCGTCTTCCCGAAGTGGCAGGACATGAGTGTGGCTTCAGCCTGAGCACGTGTGATTCACAACAGCACTGCGTTCCCTTTGATTGACTACAGGATTTCGTTGACAGGTACGTACTCAGAAATTCTGCTTCAGTATCAGTGATCCTGTTTAAACGAGGGTCCGTCCATTGCTTTTTCCTGACAAAACCTTTCTCTATAAGAGGCAACATCAGGAACGTGATACCCGAGATAAGCTCTTTGTTTTATGCTACGACAACGCATCGAACTCTTAACGTGAGGTGCTTTGTGCACTACAACAAACACAAAAGCCTGCTTTACTCCGTACGCTACTTGCGGATTCTGCCGACGGTGGGATTTCGACTATGCAGGGGTGCATTCAGTAGTCGTGTACAAACCTTTCCAAAGCTGTGAAATGAGGTGTCAAGGCCACAGTGAAGTAGCTTACGAAGTCATAGTACCGGCACGATTCCTTGTCTACTAGACGCGCCTTGAAATCGACGCCTTCCAACACATCGCGGATAAGCGTGTACATGTCATCATCACCTCTTCAGACCAGGATATAATATTTAGCTGCGTGGAATGGTAGTATTCGTGGAAACCGCTTGAATAAACGAGTCTCGAACTCATCTCGCCTGGTTGTATTGTCCAAAATGATTTGAACTAGGTAGCCTGAAGTAGGCTGATTGAGCTCTAAAAGCAAGCTAAGCAGGCATTTACGGGGCCAGCTTTAAACGCTCCCCGCTGTCTCTAACGTGTTAATCCATTACTCAGGCCTCGACCAGCCAAAAATTGTAGATCCGACGATAACGCGACTCTTTGTAGACCTCCTACAAAACCCCCCAGCACGGCTTCTAATCTCGTGGTTTGATTGACCATCTCATCCATTTTTGAACTAACTACCCTATTGGGTGAGATGATTTGCTGTTTTCGCGCTGCCACCAGTTGCAGTGATGACATACTGATACTGGCAAAAATGTGACTTATTTGCCCTACACTTCATTCGTATATAGCAGCGGCGACGGATACAACTACCCAGTTCAATATATATGTATATATATATATATATATATATATATATATATATATATGGCTATAGAGTGGTCTCTTTTTCACCTTTTGGCAAAAGTGAACAAAAATTTCGCATCATTTGATCTGTTTTTCTCGTAAAACGAAATTACGCATAAAGTATGTAGATGTCTTAAACAATTTTGTTATCTGACAAATACTCCTAAACATGAGACGCCCAAATCAAGTTCTTTTTGGTCCATATCAACTGTCGCCAATAGGTTCCTCTTCTCAACAGCTTAGATCTACCAGCATATAGCAGTCATTTAGTATATTTTCTGCTTGTAGTGTTGGAATGACAGCGAGCTAAGATAAATTAATAAATAAAAATGAACTATTTTTTATTTACTGCAACCAACCTTGACAAAAGCGCGCTCTAATGCCATTTTGATCTCAATACTAACCAGGTTCATGCGTAGGCCTAATATCCTTCCAATGTGTTTACGGCAAAGTACTTGCAATTTTTTTTACGCTTTTCTCTCTTAGCAAACGTTCTGCTGTATGACGTTTAGCTCACCTGTGACAGGTTAACGTCGGTCATTTTAAAAAATTTTTTCATTATCCCGCCACACTGCATAAACCACAGGTTAAACAATTTTTATCGTATATCTTGAAAGTACTGTTTGGGAACTTATGGAAGAGTCTGCACTGTTCAATGAAAGCAAGTAGCCTATATCGGTAGATTCTTGAAGAAACAATCATTCTATAATTACGATATTCTATTTTATAGTAAATGAAAATCTTACTGACGTATAATTGTGAGTGCTAGATACAAATACAAATAGAGACAAAGTTGGATATCCCAGGTAATAACAAATACTTTTTGGCTTCTTTATTTTTCGCTATATTGTAGATTTCGTCGCTTTACGGAATGGTACATTTTAACGCATCAATAAAAACGTGGAACCTCAATGAAAATAAGGACCGGTCCATTTAGCGTGTATATGAATGCATACCATTACTGCAGACGCATCCCCTATATATTCAAATTATTTTTAGTCTATTCATGATTACGTTTTCTGCGCCCCAAGAGGTTTATATCTGTTAATTACATATCTCTGCATGAAACAGCTTACCCATCTACTAGTAGCTTGCAAACTTCGTACGTTCTAGCATATCTGAGTCTGTCTATTTTTTTCAATAACATGCAATATCTTAATGTTCCTTATGTACATTTTTATGTTTCTAGTATATAAACAGTAACTTCAACATTGAGCTATCTTTATATTATATTATATATACATATAATTTGATATTTAAAACAATCGTTTGATGACTAACCTATTTGGCATGTACTAGGATAAACCTATATGCATTGAAATAATTGCTTATAAATAATTCCTAGGCACACACTTTCAGGATAGCAATAAACTAAAACGCCCATATGCTTCAATAGAGTGGAAACAACTCACTCGCATAGATCAATACGTTATAATATTATACCGTATGAATGTTGGTAAGTTGCCTACCGCCTAACTTGAGGTCAATTGTATACAAAGATAAACAATTGCAAAGCTAAATCCTTCCTAAGAAACAGGAAATTTCATCACACCTACATCATCTGGTGCACTGGCTGCACAAAGATTACCTTAGCATTTATCTACTGCTTGGTGTAATTGAATTATGTGAAATCCGTGAGCATCTGCATAGGATAAAGCAGCTTTAGTTAGGCTTAAATTAATCTACAGAAACAAGCATTGTTTAATTTACAATAAAATATTGCCTAATAGTAAATCCAATCTAAGGCGTACAGACAGAGTGAATCGATCAGTTTGCAGCATCGCTGCCTTACCAAAGTATTTCACACGCATGATATCAAGTACAATTTAGGACAACTCTAATTGTCCTAACTGAAACCGACCTTGTTAGGATCGTTGCAAACTCGAGTTCTGTATATGTTCGTGTTCTATGTATTCCATATATAATAGTTTGTAAAAGCTTTGTATCATTTTGCGTGAGCTGATTATAGTTGAACTTCGATGAACGGCTCACACACTTTGCTACAGTAGATTGAATCACAAGTGACGGGAAACGCACACAGCTTTGGTGTGGGTAGGGAAAAGCTTCGTGACCGATGACGTGCGGGATGCTGGAAATAGGGTGGGTGTGATAGCAAACGGAAAAAGAAAGGTTGCCACTAAGCTTCTGGCAAGGAACACCACATTCAGTAGGCATAATCCATCTTTTGGCTAGAAAGCAGAAGACTTGAAAAAGCAGAAGACGCAAGATCACTTACAATATCTCAAAGATCTGTCATGAGTGATGCAAACTTACTAGTGAATCTCAGAGTTGAAAAGCTTCTTTTGTGGCGAGCTAATAGAGCTGAATTTTATGAAAATATTTGTACGCTGGAGGCATTACGAATAAACGTATTACATAATACGTAATCGTGAAAATAAAATCACAGTATAAACGTGTTACTTTCGTAACACGTTTATACTGCGATTTTATTAGAACAGTAATAGTATAATTAATATTCCCACATAGACCGTAGAGTGACTCTCAGCAGCGCGTCACTATGTTTGGATCCTTTTTCGACGGTGCTTTACGATACTGTATATCTATATAAAAACTGAGGTCATATTAAAAGCACTGAGCTATTTTCTAAATTTGTTACGCCCAGCAGAAGCAGGTTGTAGATAGCTTCCTCAGTGCTTTACAATGATGTTGCCGACGCTAATTCTTTAGGAAAAAATCTTACGAAAACGAGGCCTTACTAAGATCATCCACGTATCTTAAAAACTCGATTTCAGTCAGTCATCCATTGCGGATCCCTTCGTGTAGCGCCCTGGTATGTGTGTGCAGTCCAGATACTTACAGAGCAGTATATCATTGCCAGTGAACCGAGGAATGAAGACAGCGGAAAATACCATGTTAGGGGGGTATGAGATGACAGCTTCCAGAGTAGCGCATCAAGAGTCATTGCCAGACATGGTATTACGATATAAGCATCACATAGAAATTGGGTAGGAGGCTTGTCCGCATTCCGTAGGAGACAGAACCGACAAACAGAGTTCATGACAAATACACAGATACCGGCCTAACATAATTATGATCTTATAAGTGCTGAGCCAAACAGTGGCAAACAAATAAAAATATACCGCAATAACATCAGTTTTCCAAGATTTCTATATTTGTACAGACTACGTACCTAGCGCGGGACTAGCTGCCGATCACGTAGTGATGCCTAAAAATGGAGACGAAGGTGAATATCAGTATACTATTCTAGGCAAGCACTAGAATACTACAGACACGGCAACTTGGGGTTATACTTGACAATATTTACTTTAGTATTAATTTCGCACTATTTAGTTCGTCGTATAATATGATAGAGATTTTTAGGCTGGAACTTCTCGAAAGTATTTGTTATGGAAACACCATGGCATTTTTAATAAATGTGATGAACGACAACGTCTACATATACGTGTAGCAGATGACAAACCACTTGGTTACTACCGATTTGCGGGCGAAGTAAACGGAAAGCAAGAAGAGCTCTTGGTCAACATTATTGTCAAACGCCCGTTTGATCAGCCGACGCACCGTGTTTAAGTTGACTTCTAATGGCATAGTACTGAAGTCGTTCATACGAAGCGAAATAGCGGCTAATGATATAGCAGAATGGTAAGCAGAAAGAGGATATGATGTGACTTAACGAACTCTCGACGAACGACTCGATTATATCAGTACCAAGACTTCATCTAAAAAGGAATAAGATGTCTTTTTGAAGGCCACCTCGCTCATGAAAAGGTTTAAGCCTGACGAAGCATTATTTAATGGCGAAGGACAACTCAAATGAGAGTGCTATTTATGTTGGTGATTTTTTTCTGACATAAAAAAGGAGCAAGAACTTAAATTTTATCATTTTTTTTTTCGGACCAGCTTATTAGAAAATAGTTGTTGTTATAAATTACTTTATTAGCATTAATTAAAGACATTACCATAACTTGCTTCACGCTTAGCTTTACCTGCTAAGAAACTTCTACTAGGAAAATTCTTGAAGAAAAAGGCAGCAGAGCCTACATTATTGTGCCCATCAGCATTTGGGACAACTAATGTATATGAGTTAAAGTTAAATATAGCTAGTATTCTTTATGCGTGACAGGTAGGCGAATCATTTTCAATCTCCCTCCGTTAAATTTTCGTTGGAGCTGTTTTCCATAGCAAACATAACACTTAAGTTTTTATTTTACACTTCAAAGGCTTCCACATGAAATATATTTTACAATAGGAACTACTCTTATATATAGGATTCTTTAAGATAAAGGTGCTTGAAGCGAATTATGTGAAGAACTGATTAGTGCTACGAAATAACTGCATGAACAGTAGAGGGTATCGGTATATTGTATATAACAAATTTCCACCATATATCCATATTTGAAATTAAGACCTTACACCGAGGCATTTGGTTTGATCCTGAGGCTGCTGCGTTTTATCTCTATTAAGTTGAGTTGATTTTCGAAAAGGATATTTATTTTAGTTTTATTAATTTTTCTTCAAATTACGTATTATTGCGTTCGCTTTACATATTACCTATTTTAAACTGCCGTAGTAAACCTCCTACATTGTTTGTTGTAATTAAGCTAGTGTATTTTTCTTAGTGTCAGGCTTATCCTAACAATTCCGGAGATTGCTTCTACATAATGCAAACTAAGGAAAAATCTGACCTATTTTATTAAATGCTGATTTTTCAATTTTAATATTTACAACCTCACAGGTTAATTATTTTTATGTCAGTCGTTACAATATTCATACGTAAACCATATGCGATTTTGTAGACTGTGCTTTTTTGGTTAAAAGATTTGTATTGCTATTTAAAATCTGCCGATGAATTTTGTCAAAGCCTATCGGTAACGTTCAACTTAAGGGGTGGTGGACCTGCTCAGGCTTGAAGAGCCTTTCTCTTGCTAGTATCAAGTAAAAAGCTGCCGGCAAGCTCCATTACGAAAATGGAACGCCTCTATTCAGGGAAAGACAGTCCAATGTTGGCTTAACAAGGTTGTGCGGGCGCTCCTTCCGCCCATCTGCCCTGCTTTATGTTCCCTCCGTAAGAAATTTGTTGTGCAACCGTAAATAACTGAAGTGCCCGAAGGAAGATCATACGTCTTCTAACAGGATCTCACACAGGGCTACAGGAGTCGATTGGTGCAGAGTTGGACGCTTGTGAATACAAACATGTGCAAATATGGTCTCCGATCAGCCTAGATTTGAACCCGTTGGATAACTATATGTGAGCGAGGGTCTAACAAGTTTCCACAAGAACCGTTCATCCGAAAAAAAAAGTTTTAGCAGAACTGCATTGCAAATTTTCTTTCTATTTAGTTACAATTTTACAAATATAGGAAGCATAAGACAGTGTACGAATTTCGATGTCGCACTCTGTATGATTTTTTTGCATTTTGCAAATGTAGATAGATATTTATATATGTTTTTAAGTTTAAAATTAGCCGTGACGGAACATCATTAAGATGTATATTAGAAGATGAAAGTACCTCGGGCATTAAGTACTTATCGTCGAGTCATCTAATCTTTCGTTATCTTTGCGTTTGTTACTGCAGATGAAAATGGAGCTTGTCATCAGTATCCATGTCAACTTGGAGCATCCTGCGTTGTACGCTCAAATGGTTACCCAGCTTGCGAATGTCCCAGTTGTTCTGAAGAATTTGAACCAGTCTGCGGCTCAGACGGGATTTCCTATACAAACGAATGCAAACTGCGAAAGGAGGCCTGTGAACATAAAAAGGACATATATGTCGATTACAAAGGATTATGTGGTAAATAATAGTAAGAGTGAAATTTCAATAGGCTGACAATTCATTTATATGACTGCGCGAAAAAGAGCGACCTTTTGATCTTTCCTTTTCTATAGATTTGCAAGTTAGGTACCCAATCGCTAGTTAGACTGTGAAAAGCATTTTTCTTAATTCTAATCATGTTGCATAGTATAGTCTTGTTTTTGTGTAAAACGTTACTAAAGGTGATATGTTTAACAGTATTAAAATATCTAAAGCTGATTTTTTGCTGTAAAATATGACCAACTCGCATAATACAGTTACGGTACAGCAGTGAAGCGCCACTTATATGACCAGTCTTCAACAAATATTCATGCCAACATTTATGTCTGCATTAAAATGTAGGTATTTATTAAGACAAGTATTGTCTTCTATAGACTCACGACTTGACTTCAGTTAAAAATGGCAAGTCGCTACATAAATACTATCGTCGGACCTAAAGCTTTGTCAGTCTATTTGGACTTTACTAATGCTTTGTCTGCTACCACCAACCGGGTAATTTTGTTGACTTATATAGTAACAGAACATAAACTGAACACGTTGGATAACTATTGTTTTTCACGGTAACAATATTTTGGCATCAACGCCATTTCCTTGGCATAAGCCAACGAAACCGCCAATTAGGAAGCGTCAGGGAATCCCAATGTCTATGGCTATGCCAAGCCCGTATCACCTACATAGGTTCTAGACACTCTCATTTCTGAAACTGTTAAGTGCTTTCGTTATGCCCATCAGTCCTAAGATTGTTAATCCAAGACTAGCTGACTGGTCAACGCTTGTTTCAGCCAAAGTCATTCTAACTGTATCCTATTCCTTGGGTCAGGTGTCTACTTATTCGGTTATCTAATAGAGTCCGCTAGTAATAGTAATTTTGTATAGTCATGCTAAATCCTTGCTTTCAGTTGTGCTCTTGCTATATAACTATTTTTTTTGCCTAGTGTTATTTCTCCTTTCCTCTTTCCAACCGCCTTAGCTTCTACCGAACGCTACTGACCGGTATTCCAAGGGGCCTTATAGATTAAGAATAATAATATGGCATTGACCTTGACATCTCCGATATGAAAACACGTATGAACGTCACACCCGCTTGTTACCACCTTGATTTGTCTCTAGTTGTTTGTATTCTGCGCTCTTCAGCGGTTATTCTTTGGTATGGAAACCACCAGTGCCGCTGGGCAATGTTTATTGTGCTCTTTCTGCTGTTGGCTGCATTCTGAACGACCGGAACAGGCACGCTTACCCTTAACCGTGAGCGGAGTCATAAAGCAACGCAAAAGAGCTTGCTAGCGTTTAGAAAGATGCTTAGACGTACAAAAAGCGTGGCCTGCGTCCCGTGCAGTCCCCTTCTATACTTTTTCAAACACTGTTTTACATGTGAAAGCCAAAAACAGCATAATGGTTGTGTTGGCGATGCTTTAAGTTGCAAGTATAGCCCAGAATCAGGGATGGTGAAATATCAAAAGGGCCAATTCGCTTGGGTTGCTTCTCCTGAGTAAACGTGCGTACGTCGAGCGGTTGTACCGAACAGAAGAACGGACAAGCATTTGTTTTTGGATACTGGCCAGAGAGCGTTAAAGGGGACAAAAAGAGACCGACGTTGAAGAGACGACGAAAAAAGGAACAAAGAAAATGGCAGAAACAGAAAAAAAGAAAGAAGGAAGCATGCACATATATAAAGAACAAGCGGAGAGGAGTGCGAGGTGAAAGTTGTGGGATGATATACAAAAGAAAAAAGGCTTCGTTGGCCTTCGTGAAAACGGCGGAAGCGTAAAAAGCGTTGACGCGTGCTGCTTGCGTCGCTTTGCTACTACCACCGCCGATGCTGCCCCTCACACCGCTTTCTGCAGCCCAGCCCCGTTCAGTCGGCCCATTTCGTGTTTTGAGCACAGGCCATGACTCAAGCTACTCCACAGCTCGCTCACCCCCTACTGTGATCTGCTGTTGACCCTTGACTAAGTAAAGGCGGCCAAGAATACCCTTTTTGTCCTGTGTTTCCCCTAATTTTTAGCTGGGTGGGCACCCTTTGTTTACATTGAAACTCCGCGTTTTTCAACTCCATGTTAAGCCCACTCGAGTGGGTCTCTCTACTATCGTTACCTACCTATTTATCTGTTTCATCCCGCTCTGTCCTATTAGTACGTGACTCATAGTATAGGACTTACCAAAGGTCTAGCCTGGTTCAAATGACGCCGACTGTAGACAATGTGTTTGCTGTTAACTTTCTCGGCGGACAGATCCCACCCGTCACAAGGAGTTGGATGCAAAAGTATTATACGTCTTCTATGGTATGCATAAAGCATTAGATTGGTCGTTAAAAAGATAAGATAGCGGAGGACAATTCGAATCTTCATTCTTTCTCTGTCCTATCTCTAATCCAAGTGTCAACATTACCTCCTTAATCTTATATATGCAAATGATAGAGTATCAGATTCTCATGGAAAGTTTCTGGTCAAGTCGAACAGACTGGAAATTTCTATTTCACTGAGGCATTGATTTTAACTTGGTTGATTAGTGACGCTACTATTATACATAAGGGGAAAAAGTGAGACAAGAAGTAATTTTTTTTATTCGAGCAGCTCATTCGGGCCAACATATTTCCCTGTTACTACTGGCAAATACCCGTTTGCATTTGGTTCGATGAGGTAACTAGCGGGTACCTTCAGTGGACTCATCTTTTTAAAAATGGCACGTATATATTCACACAGTTATCATTATATTAATTTGTAACTGATTGCGTAGCCTTCACTTCAGCTATCACGTGCGCTTCACAGGCTGGTTGACGCTAAAAGGCTTGCGCCTATCGTTTACCACCTTCATGGGCCTGCTTCTCTAAGTAACTCTAATCATAGGCGTCCTTAAATTTTATTTGCAATGGTGCACAGCCCTTTATGGTCTCTGGAAAATCGAATAAACTCTTTCACTAACAAAATATCTATAAAGTTACGGTTGTTATGGTGGGCTACGGAACTGACGTGTTCCCTTATTCGATGATCTTATTCAGCAACCGAAGTACGTACCCCTACGATGCTGGCTCATCAATATAATGAAAATGGGGCAGCAAAATAAATATGAAAGTAAACAGAATGTTTTTGCAATAAATAAGGAATAATATGTTGTAGGTACACTTTTTTTTTCAAAATAAATATACCTTTATGGCAAAAGTTTTTTGAAACTATTGAATATGGTATGGATGAATAAACTACCTGGATAAGTAAGCTGATGGCGCAAGAAGGCCTATCAAAATGTTTCGTTATAACCGTAGTTGCAGATTATATTAGCCGTTGTGTCTTTGAGCTGTCCTAATTATTGAGTCCTGCAGAGGCCTTTAATTAGTTTGTTATCGAAGACCCGAGGACGTGATATGTGACATGGTATGGTGATGACACAATGGTGACCCAGTTGGCAACGTTGTTACGAGTTACGATTGTTATCGGTTAGATACTCTGTGAGACCTGCATCTCGGTTCGCTGTAAATCGCATCCTGTGGCTTTCTTTGCGAAATGAAAGCGAAAGCGATATCGATTTTGAAATTTAGAGTAGAGCGGTTAGAATTGACTCTTTTGTCCTTTATTTAATCTTTTCAGCTGATTCGTGCGCCAACAAGAAATGTGACCATTATGCAATCTGCAAGACAAACCACGGCAACGCCATCTGCGAATGTCCATCACATTGTAAGCCTGTAAGTGCCCTTTTATGATAGCGTTTTAGTCTGGTGACTATATATTAGTAAATAGTATAGTCTCAATATTTTTGAAATCATTTTATTCAAAGTCATATAAAAATCACTTCCCTGGTTAGGTCAATTGTAACATGTGACTACTTTTAAATCTTTTGATCACGCGCCATCCAAGGATAATTCACGCTAGAAGTAGATGAACATACAGTCGACGGGGTGGAACTTAAAGTATAAAATGTCGCACGAAATGTCTAGCCTAAATTGCTAACAAGTTACTGAATGAAAGCGAAAATGGATGTTAAAATACATCGAATTTGCTATAGTTGGCTTTCCGAAAAACATTATCTCTGTGGCGTAGTTCGTGGCTACCCGTGCAGCATCTGAAAGATCCAACTTACTACTTAACATTTAAGTCAAACCATCAAAAGGAGAAAACGGAAAGCAGCTATCTGGCTTTGACCACACCAACCATTATGATCAAACCGCATGTATACGTATTTGTATATATACTTATTTGTAAATATAAACGCAACCAGGAAATAGAATGTTCATGTTGGGGCGGATAATTTAGGTCCCGATCACATTTTTATCGGTACCTAATATTCTCACAATTTCGTATTACTTACTTTATGTCAAGCACTGCAGGTCATGGGGCGTCAATTATTTCACTACATGACTTTAACGTGCATTTATTTCAAATCTACTTATACTAGCCCAAGTTACTATGCGAGAACTTACAGCACCAATATTAGTTATTTTGGTATTTTTGTCCAAAGTGATGCTAACGTGTTGCCCGCGGTCTCGCAAGGTAGAAAGCCGAAGTGAATACTCGTCATTAAACTCTACTACGAAGTGATTTTAGCAATGTAGTGCGGCATGGACAGAGTATTGCTGCATGTATATACTGTCCATTGCGCAAGAATGAACAGCAAGAGGTCAAGAAGCATGAAAAAGCATTCGAGCAGATCAAAATACCCGAACAATATCGAAGCATCGAAAATATCGAACACCCGGTAGTCGTTGCCAATTGTGGGACTTATTTTGGGCGACGACGCTAATCTATGGGATTGCCAGAGCAAACGAAGTGTCCAGTTTTAGAAACTAGAAGTACGTATGCAGGTCTTAGAATACTTTGCATGACAAAGCGTAACTTTGTTCTTGTCCTCGAGTTCTGATCCTCGACAGCCGCGCTCGTTTCTATGCGCTACTACACTTTCTCAATAAAAACGATTCGTCTCGAAGTCCTTAGGTCATTGCAGCTGAACCGCCCACTGCCATTTCGCCCTCTAGGAAAGTCCAAAATCACTCGACTGAAGCAGAACTGGAGACCACGTGAACCCGAGAATAAAGTGAAGGTTTTGGCTAGTCGAATGTTACCACGAGGAATTTCTTGCTCTTTGCTAGGAAAGTCCCTCTTGGATTGGTGGATGGGGAGAAGGAGCAAGTGAGAGCGTACAAAGATCAGTCAAAGAGGTCGTCGATTTCTTTGATCAAGTGTTGTTGTGTGAGGCTGTTTGACCCGTCGAGCAGTTGGTTATTGGAATTGAGTGGAGACTGTGAGGGACGGTGCACGACTTGATTTAATCCAACGCTCCCGTCGTATCATGCCCGCTCGAACCTATCCGACACTGATCCAGCCGGCAACCGCCTGGCTCTGTGCAGTCACTATTTTCACTCTTAATTCACACGAAGTCACACATGTACACATTTGCGTACATGCGTTTGGAGCTAGACGGCCTCATTGGAAGCGCTGGCGTTCGAGAGTATAAGTTCGACGCCTTCGTTCCAGTTAAAGATAGTAAGTGATAGGATGGGAAATGGCGAACAAAAAAAGAACAGTGAGAATAAGGGGAAAGAGGACCAGAGTCGCAGGCGAAGCTCTCAGTTATTGTCAGTATGGAAGAGCGTGAAGGAAAGCAGAGTGCGATAAGAGCTGGCGAGGGGAAAATGCTGAGAGCGAACAGAAGAAAATGCTACATGTGCAAGATATTAAACTCATATTAGCACCGCTCGCCAGGGCGCTTTCCTGAGCTGTTCCAGGAGCCGGTAACTTCAAATGACCGACAGCCGGCTCCGAGTTTAGTAGCAGAAATTTCAATTGCGTTTCTAAATAGATGATTCTTTTCTAAGTTATAGAAGACAAATATCGAGAACGAAGGATTGGCCCTGCAAAATATATAATAAGTTTCCTTGGACACCTATAGTTATCCAAATAAGTTCCAAAAAAGACAGTTATTTAAATAAGTCTTCAAATAATCTTGAAATCATTATATTTATTCACGAAAGAGCGGTCAATGTGTTTCCACTTTTTCGAGGAACTTTGTATAAGGTTAGACCAAGTTTAACACAAAGCTTACGAGCCTTTTCTGTGTTAAGATGACTCAGATTTTTTATCCAAAACACAATATTTCACCCAACTTAAAGTAATTTAGCTACTTTTAAGCTTTTTTATTCTATTTCCAGTGTTGACAGTCAAGCGACTAACATGATTTCAAGTAAATAGAGAAGATGGTAATCCGTCAGTGCGATGTCTAAAAAATATGGTGCATGCAAGAAGACTTTATAGTCAAATCTTTGCAGGGCAGCTTTAACGGCCTTTACAATAAGTGGCTCGACATTCTTGTGGGCAGAGATGATTTGGATTATGGATCGACTTTGGTGCATTGCCTCATTTACTCGATACTATTCGATCATACACAGTTTTTCCCACGTTAAGATGTTTTGCTGTGTGTTTTTCACCAGCATAAGTCCTCTCCAGGCCTGTCGTTTATTATCAAGCATTTCTTAGTGTATCAGACCCTTTTGTTCTTCCCAGATATACATAATGTTTTTTTTCGAATGAAGATGCGGTTTACTAAGGTACACATTTCTCCTAAGGCCACTTATTTTGTCTACAGCTTATCGTGACTTAACAGAAAATTTCAGTTTGAAGGTAAGAAAGCACAACTAGTTCCGAAAACACTTGCCTGGACAATTTGTGCCTCTTATCGTTTATGACTTAAGCGCTCCAAGATCTCAATGAAACTTCTCAATCACAGTTGGAATAACTGAATCCTCAGAAAAAGGTTTAAGGATCACTGTATTTACTTCGATCAAGACTTCAATAATACAGCGAATGAAGATGCAAAGGTTGACACATGCACATAGGACATTAGCCTCCCTCAAGGACATCTTCTAGCTAACAAATGAGATCGTAGTTAGTATGCTTTTATCTACAATAGATCTTATCGTATATATTTTTTCTTTACTAAACAATCAAGTGTTTGTTGATCAGATAAGAATTTCAACCCGTCATGTTCTTGTTAAAGTCTCGAGCTTTCGATTGTTATTTGAAATCCGCTGTACAGTTTCAATTCTGCAGTGTGCGGTACAGAGCTGTACTTTTACCACAAAAAATCCTAATTGGTTCCGTTGAAGCGGACTTCTGTTCAGGATACGAAAATTTTTATCGCAACGGCTACTCACGAAGAGGCCAAGCGGCCAGCTTGTACCGGTCTCTTTGGATCTATAAACGTCTTTTGGAGCGTATGTACATGGCTTTGCCAAAACCAGTAATGTTTCATTTACAAGAACTAGTTATCATTAGCCGTGCGGTCTAATGGATTAGGTTGTATGTATAATACTTAATCTGATCATTCTATTTGGTTCCCTAGTTGTCTCAAATTAAAATTGTATATTTCCCTCAAATACTTTTTAGTATATGATAATCTTGCCGCGCGATCCACTAAAGCGAAGCCGACGTTAACACAGCAACAGCTGCTGCAAGAAATAGTAACAGCAAACACAATAGCACCTTGAGAAATAGCACAGAGCTAGTGGAAGCGGCAGGATGCGTATCTGAGAAAGTAAGCAGGATCATTTATAAAAAAGAGCAATTTCCATGAACAATCTACCATCTGGACTTGAATCATCATGCTCATGTCCTCTTTGAACACTTTGCGACAAGGTCATCCTTGCAAGACAGCGGATCTTAAATATCACCCGGAAATGACGATTAGTTAACTATTTTTTGGTACCTTGGTTCTATTCCCCCCATCATGTGCCTTTTCAGAGAAAGTAGAGTGAGAATTAGAAAGCTGAAGTAAACTTAAACATGGATTGTAAATAGCAGATTTCCTAGTTCAGTAGGCGCTTATGAGAAGTGATAACCGAGATTCCAGTTGACCTGTCATTAGGTAACACCAAAGACAAATGTCATCCAAATTTGTAAGGCAGAACTTCAAGAAGCCCATTAGAACAATACTTAATACTTTCAGGAAGGTGCAATGTTCTTCTAGTGTCAATTTACAATAAATGTTCATTTGATAAAGTAGACCCTTCCATCGATCGTTCTCGACCGGCGTGTTATTTTCCTCAAGAACCTATCTCCATTATCCCATAAGACAGCAGACGAAGCTAAGAATCCGCTCTGTAAAATTAGCCTCCAAGGATCCAGTTAAGGATTCAGGTATTGTCACCTGGGGACGTCATTCGAGACAAAGTCAGTCAGTGTCTACTTACGGTGTTCTATTTATCTCATAAATATGGCTAGTGCAAACCTTGTTCAACTGCATGTTTCTAGGAAAGCGTGTCCAAAAAAAACAGCTAACAAAATTTACTGTCTGGCAGCATTTTCTTCTCGTCTAAGTAAGCCATTTTGGAATCTTTATCGCCATATGACTTGCTGATACTGACAGGCTAATACACAACAGCCTATTGTACCAGATTGTAGCTGAGTGGGAAAGCCATCTAAGCGAATGTTGCTTAATGACATATTTACAATACAAACTCCTTTTCAGAGTTCAGAAAAGCCTATCGACAATAACAATGTTTCCTGCGCTTCATATTGCAGGTGAAATTCCCTGTTTGCGGGAGTAATGGAAAGACATACGAAAATGAATGCGAGTTGCAGGTAGACGCGTGCAACTCAAAGACTGATATAGCCGTCTCATCCACGGGACCGTGCGGTAAGATAAATCCTAGCAGACTAACGCCACCCATAGAACCGTTCGGCAACCTGGTTTGTTCTCAGGTTGCACAATCGTACAACCTGGCGTTTCATTAGTTTAGTTTGTTAGACTCGTAGCGTGAAACTAAATATATTCAATAGTACTTTTTCAGTTTAGGTTGTAGAAAATTTTGCGCTGACCGAAATGTAGACTGTCTTACTTTAGTGTTAACGCTTACTATTTTATTTACATGCTCGTAGCGGACTGAAGCCATACAAAAGCTTTTTTTACAGTCGACGAATCAACGTCTGTTTGGTTGTGTTCAAATGAGCCGCAATTCAAAATTCTGGAAAACAAAAACATGATTTTATAATTAACATCGTTAATACAGTGCTATCAACGGAAGTTGCAAGCGCATGGGACGCTTTGAATCTCTGAGATCCTCAACCGCTTAGTGGCAGCACATTTCTTCTGCAGCCAGAAGGCTCGCACGTTATTGGTAAATGCGCAAAAAGTTGTGATCGTAGGATCAGCCAGAAATGAAGAACAGGGGCATGAAGGGTTCCATTACTTTTCTTTGGTTAACAGACTAGCTTTCCACCGTCGAGTCTGACTGAATTTCACTTATGCTGGCTCTGGAGACCGTTGATAGCTGCGCACCATCGTACGACAGTTGCACTATATTCGGTAGAGTCAAGTAGAAAAATATTCTGCTCGAAGGTACACCGACTTTCTAGCATGTTTAAACATAAACAACGCCGATAACATAAAAGTTACTACCATACATTATCGGACACATCGATTTCGTTTCTGAATATTCTCTGAGTTTCTGAAATCAAATAGATTAAATGTAGATGAGAAGAACATCGTTAGACGTTAGGAGTCATTTGATGGATTCTAGCGACTTTCCTGAATTAGTGGTTCCGGGAGAGCTCCAGGTGTTGCTTTCCTAAGTCATACCGTATGTTGACCTAATGAGGTTTTACCTTTGCTTTTCGTTGCAGACATGTGCTCGAATGTGATGTGCCATTTTGGGGCACGATGTGAGAATGGAGAGTGTGTGTGCCCCACAGACTGCCCTGAAGGCTCATACCAGCCTGTCTGCGGAAATGACGGGGTCACGTACCATACGGAGTGTGAATTACGCCAGGCCTCATGTCGAAAGGGCCGCCAGCTTCAGGTTCTGCACTTTAAAGAGTGCGACGATGAAGTCGTGGCTTCAGCAGGTCTGTACATAAAATAAAATAAAACGCCACAGAGTACCAGAGTATGTACCATTGGTAGTGAACCTTACTTTTACAGATATCGTTATGTGGGCATCTATATATTTTAAGGAGCTGTCTCTACTTAGTCCGGGGTGCAATATATCTGCCCTAAGCTTCAGAATCATGCTGCATTAAAGAAAACTAAAAAGCAGACTTTCAATTCAAACTTGCTTTTAATGTTACTTTTAAATTCTAACTTCAAATATTGCAACCAAGTTCACGTGTACCTTTTAGCTGATAACGTAACCCTGTTCACAATCCAAATCTAGTATTATTGGATCACTGTTTCTTTTTTTCAATATACAGGGTCGGTAAGTTACGGCATGCTATTGAAAACTAAACGAAATTCAGAAACAGCACATGTAAATACTTACCTCAATTTACTTACTTACTTATGCTTATGCTTCAATACATGATGCTGTTTTCACAGGTTTGCTGGAAAGTTTTTATGAGAATTTTTAGAATTTATACAATCTCTAATGGGATGGCATAATTTTCTGAGCACCCCCTATTTACAATTTTAGGGAACTTCGTTTCTTATAATCTAAATTATCTAAATGGTATCAATTTTTTTTTTCTACACCTTGTTTGTGTTCCACCTTCGACAGTTGTAAGACTTTTTGCCAGCTTACCACTGCTGCTTAGTACTGAGTTGAGGTAACTGACACAAACAGCAAGTAAAGATACATCTGTCGCATACATGTTGGGAGGTATATTCCCTCAACGTGGTTTTGGATGTGGAATTCTTGAGCTCCTGCTGCAAAAGCTTCTTTCCCTTGGGAGGGATCTGAGAAAGGCGAACTGCCTAAGCTAACCTATGCCACGCCTCGTCTATTCGAGACAGTTCGGAGCTTCTAGCCGAAAAGAAAACGCAATGAGAGACTGGACTGCTAACGCGCTTTTTTCTTCGAGTCCCGTCTTGCGCCGGTCTCTGAAGCAACCATCTTTGTGGAGCACTGATTTCACTTCTATGGAGACACGAGCGGGCTATAGTCGAGGATGAAAGCACCAAACGAGAGAACGCAAACTAGCAAAAGAGATCTGCTTTCGCGACCGCGGGCAGCAGCGCACGTTAGCTTTCCGTCTTTACGGTTTGTGGCAACGGCCGCGGACTATTCCACCCCAAAACATTGCCAGGCGGCTGACTTTATAGCCACCTTTCCGCTAATGGCCATCACTGCCTTCGCCGCCGCCTAGCCTCCCCCCAAGCAACGTTTCTCTTGTTTCTTTTTCCTTCTCGTCATTTTACTCCGTCATATATCCTCCTATTCGACGCAAACACTCCATATCATGACTTTACGCACTTTCCTATATAGTTAAGGCTTCGTTCTGATTACACGTATATTCGACTTTCAACTTTCCAAGTTTCCCAATAAATTTGGAATAAAACAGCTTTTTGCTACCAAAGGGCAGTTACATATATCGACAAAGTGAAAAGAATTTTAAAAAAACATATCGATTGTCGAGACTCTGCGCAAAGATGATTTTTTAGAACGACGTCTTCAGCTAGGTTGCACACAATAAAGCTATCGCACAGAATTCGATAGACAGCAAATCGGTCAGATGCATTCTCTAAAAACTGTTTTTTGGCGGATTTTCTGATAAAATCTAAGATCTGAAATGGCTATAACGTTATTGCCATTGATAATGTAATTATTATAAGGTAGTGAAATTCTGAATAATAACTTCTTTAGCTTGGTACAAAGAAGTTTGAACGTGCCTGACTTTCATTACAGTTAGCGATTTGAAAAGCGATGCAAGGACTATTTATTTGAAAAAAGAGAATAATAGACGTAGAAAAAAGGGTAGTCTTTACTAGCGAGAAGTATTACTAGCGAGATAGACTTCAGTGGAAACGCTTTGACTTCCGACATTTCAATTCCATCGTCGCTATGACAACATAAATTTGGTGGCCGAAGGAGACTGGGTGAGCAGCCAGACAGTAAAAAACGTCATTCTTACGACGACACCTCCCATCGTCCTTAACGGTCCAGCCATTTCCGATAGTGAACTGTTGTCATTTCGTGAATGGCCTGTCCTGGTGAGTCCGACTTCCCTTCAGGAAATATATGTTAGCACCCTTTGCAAACTACTACTTCCTTTTCTGAACCAAAGATACGGATTTTGTTGCGCTACTGTACTTTCTAATATTGCCTTCTTTTCTTCTAGAATCTTCACAAAAATCTTTGTTTGTAATAGTCGTGCAAATGGGCCATCGTTACTATTATTATCGTGGCACATGCTCGAGCAGCTATGAACTTTGAGAGCAGGTCACATGCTAGCATGCAGAGATTTACTATTCAAGATCTGTTTTTTGTTCGAAGATTAGTAGGCTTGCAGAAAAACGTTTGTCAGACAAACGTTTTCACTATTCATTTCTCCGGTCTCTCTCTCGTTTGTATTACCTATACTTTGGATACAGGTTTCACTATATCTGATGAAAATGAATCGTATCGTGAAGGTCCAATGAAAAAAATACTGTTCAATCGAATAACTGCTGTTGTTCTTTCTGCAACGTTGTTGTTCCCGCAGTAGCAATCTAGATCGTGGAGTTCTTCACTTTTCCCGCAAAACGTGCTAGTTTGCTGTTTTGCCCTAAATGATATACTTGTTCGGCTGGAAAGGCGGCAATTTTACACGAGCTAAGCTATCTTGAATCGCTTCCTGCGTAGGCAGGCTTTAGTAGCAATAGGGAGATATATAATCTCACATAACAATCGTACATTGTCGACATTTTCTAGAGATTCATTTTATTTTTCTTGCCTGTTGAGAGGAAGTATCATGTCATCAGCCAGGTCGCATTTCTATTCGTTCCTGAGTCACCCTAATCAGCCTAATTTGTCTTAAATAATCGTGTTTCACACGTCGTATCCCGGCTGTTCGCCGCTACGAATACCCGTTGTTTGAAGCGACTTGGGGCGAAAAGGTAGTACTGGATTATATATCCGGTAGCTCGTGCTGAGAATTATACGGCACAGTTACGTTTCGTAAGAAGTGGGAAAGATTGACAGAAAACGAGTCGTATGCCGTAGTGAGGGCATAAATGTCATTTGATATTCTCGGTTTAAGCCAGTTACTTTTAGGTCCGTCGATTTCCTTGTTTATCTAAACTTCCTTGAGGGTTGCTTTCGATAACTGGCGAGCAGGGACGTAACAGTGCTTTAACAGGGACGGAAAGGTTAGAAAAGGCCGATAGGACATTGAAAAGGGCTCTCGGAGGATCCTGATGAACTGAAATGTCACTCAAGCAATCCTAGAAGAGATCATACGAGATTGCTGTAGCTGCATTAAACGAATGCTTCATCTGGCTTCTTTCTAGGCAGGATGATCATAAATAGGCAATACCACCAAACGCACGAATGGCCCTCAAGCCAGATTTCAAGTCGGATTTCTTTTCACAGCTATGGTTAGCTTTACGGTATTGTCCTTAAGAAGAACCTTAGAAACAAACGAAAGCCAAAATCTCATTGAAGAAGGACCCGTAGAATAACTTACTTTAGTCGCGTTCTGAATAGAACCAAAAGTTCTTCCCAAAAGAGGCTACTCCTTAATTGAACAAAATTCTCGGAGCGCATGCGCAAACATGGCCCGGTGCGAGTGAATTGTCAACATTCAGAAAAAGCTTTCGATTACTGTGCCTTTTACCCCCGTATGTCTCGGCACACAAAGATTGATCAGCCGTTAAACTAAGACAGAAAGTCCTTCTATTCAAACTCAAAGGTATCGTGCGTAATTGGAATGACGGCTAACACTTTAGTGAAGCAACAACATGTATGTAGCAGTCTATATGTAACCCACCGCGCCATCGTATTCTACCTTTAAGATGCGTGACACTAAAAAGCCTTTACTGTGCTTAATTGCTGAATACGAAACCCATTGAAATTTTGTTTACACCTATTTCTAGCATGCCAGGTCAAAATAACCGACCGCTTAAAAAATCATTATAACTAAATTTAGATGTAGGTTTTTTATATCTAAACGTAGAATTTCAATGGCGTTTGCATGGCGACGTGAGCGTATAAAAATGCTCGTCTTAAGCGGTGCTGGTAAATGTGTAATTTTACAGAAATAAAATCGTGTGTGTTATTATATTTAAGCTTACATATGTGGCAGCTTAGCGGAATTTCTATGCATAATATTCTCGCTTGATATTTGCAGAGGGGTCGGGAACCAAATGCGAGGAGTCATGTCGTTTCGGCGGTACTTGCCGGCCGCGGTTCCCTGGTGATCCAATGGAGTGTCGTTGCGAATTTGACTGCCCCGACGTTCGAGTCGATGACGCGAACTTCGCCTGCGGGTCGGACGGCAAAAAGTGAGTCGTCATTGTATGCTCGGAAAATTGCAATATTACAGCAGGAATCATTGATGTTTGTTTAGATGACGATTTAGTTGTACGTTCTTTTCACTCCCACGTTGGTGAACGGATACGTTTATATATAACATATGCGGACTACTCTTTTGTCTACGATAAGAAGAGGAAGCAGTTATTTTCTATGTGTGACTATACATCACCTATATATTCACCTATATTAGAACATCACAGGAATGATTAAATACTTCCCTTTAATATGGAAACGTGCTCCTGAATCACATAGGTTATAAAATTCTTCTTGACTAAATTTGACTTATTTATCCATTTAATATTTGCATTTCTCATGCTACAAAGCTTATTTCCAGTACTAGCTAGGGTAAAATGCGCAAGACTGACGTTGTCTACTTGTGACCGAATTTATACAAAACTTAGTAAAAATAACGAACTATTTCTGTCTTTGTGCTCCGACGTCATTTACCAAAGTATAGCCTGTAACGGATCAGAAGGTGAATTATTAATAACACTATGTTTCAGTAAATAAGTACAAAATATGTTATAGATGAATAACTAACCTTGCGGCTCGCGCACCGAACAGCATGTCTGAAAACACTTGCGATATTTTATTCAGCACAGGATCAGACTTCTACCTTATTGTCCCTGTGTTTTGACAAACCTTGCTTTTTGGGTTAGAAGAAAAAGAACATTTCCTGGATATTCTGACTGTAAAATATTATTCCAACAAAGCTATTCAAAAGCACTGTTCTATTGTAATGCAATAGAACAGTGCTTTTGTCATGCGTGCCTGTTATGGCATCATGCATAAAACGTATGGCACGTTCCGAAGTTGGACGATCCAGGTACTAGGCCTAACGACAGCTGTTACATGAACGTGAAGTTTCATTATTAATACGAAAGCCTTTAGTTTTTTTAACCCGCTTAAAAAAACGACTTCAATTTAACTTGCTGTTAATATTAAAAACAGACTGTAAAGATACTTGTTTCTCGTCCTGTCCATTAGGGTGCACTTAACTATCAGCCACTGATCGATAATTATACCTATATATATATAATAATTATACATATAATAATCGACTAATCGATATTATTCAGTGCTAAGCAAAATTTTCGATAAAGAAATAATAGCCTAAATGGATTGTAGGGTCCTAAACTAACCAATGTTGTAATCCTTGTCTTCTTCTGGCGATAAGCGTTTTTTTTTTTCTAGCTATCAAATTTAATTCATATGCGCTGTTAACTAAGCCACTCGTTATTGGATTGGATTGTGTCTCCATAATTTGTGTTGGCACTTCAAGACAATGGTATATTCATCTGTAGAAAGTAGATTTTTTGTCATCCGAAGAAAGCCCCACAAAAAAAAGTGAGGCATTATATTGTGTTATTTAAATTACAGACCACCACTGCTTATATATACAGACTAATATTATTAGAAAACATTACATGTAGAACGTGTTTGTAGAGGCATCCTGAGTAGGTGGATTGAAAACCTCTAAAACCTACTCAACTGAGAACAAGCAAAACTAACTTTCTAGGATTTATCTCATAGAAGCCAACGATTAGAACGCAAACTACTCCATTTTGCTGGATGACTGTCATTTCTACAAATTGTTATCATCTACGCTGAAGCATTTGAATACAGCATGGATAGCAGATTCCTACATTAATGGATCCGTATGACATAGAAATTGCTGTTCTTGTTTGGAATCCTCATAGTGATTATTTTCGTTTTTTCCCACTTCTGATTTAGGACAAACGACATTTTGCCTATCACCGTACTGGTGCTACTTACTTTTCTTCCGCTCTCTCTCAGACGCCCCTGCAAACTCTGACTGCCCCTGTTGGGGCGATAATAGAAATGGGCAGAGCTATGACTATACGACAGGAATATTGATTTAGCCCGATAGAATATATTTGTCATCCCCCTGAAACGTAATTTATGGGAACGTCAGCAAGCTCTTAAACTTGCCCAACAATTTATTCAGCAGTATGCACTTATATGCCATAGAATTTTTCTATGAAGTATGTAAATAATGAATTGGCTACATATAGGTAAAAAAGAATGTCGAAGTTTTCCAAAATCTTATGGACAATTTTGTGCAGTATAAAATCCTATTTATGAATTTCGGATATTCGTATAATTTTGTGATCAAGTATATGGAAGGTGGTTTTTTCATCATTGGGTAATCACTTGGTAATGCGACAGTACCGATAAGGCAGCAAATTCGAATTACAAAAATATCCTGTTTATGAGAAATAATTATAGAACAATTATGAACATTTTTGTTTCTGTGGTAAGACAACTTTAAAGGATAGATGGGTCAGTAAGAAGTTGGTCTTAATTTGGCGCGGGCTGCTGGCATTCAAGGTTGAGAGACGTTGATACTTTAAGCGAAAAATCGAGAATTCAGGCGAAAACTACCGGTCTCTTTTTAAACATGTTCTTTTTTAAGTCCTATCAATCTTAATTTCGTTACGCACATCTGCTGGGTTCCTTGTCGATAATCTTTATTTAAGCAATAGCCTTCGAAGAAGACCATATTTGCCAGTAGACTGTACAAAACATTTCGGAGAAATTCTATTCTGTTCAATATTGCACTCCTCTTAGTTGACCACGTATTTGCATTTACACGAAATAGGCTGTACAATCAAACAAACAGCATACTTTCAAACAATAGATATTATTGATAAAATATATCATTAACATGCGAGTTTTGATATTTGTTATTTTTGTTTATTCTTCAGGTATGCGTCTGCGTGTCATGTTCAAATGGAGGCCTGCAGGAAGCAGAAACACCTAAAGTCCGTTCCGCGCGACCGTTGTTTGTCACGCGATAACAATCCTCATAATAAAATGATGGTGCCTGGTAAGCCTCCTTATTTTAATAACAGAATAAACGCACGTAGAACGTTAAAATAAACACAATCTGAATGTTCTGTTGAATTTTTTAACATTACTAAAGCCTGTCTTTTTGGGACCCTAAAAATTTATCAGTTGAGCCTACTATTTGGCAAAAGCACACTGTACGCGTTTGAATCAAATAAAAGACTCGATACCCCATGAAACGTTTAAGCCTATCACTTTGTGGGCGATATATCTATGGTTACCGTAAATACCATCATTCTAGAGAAAACTCGATGGACCAGCTAAGGAAGTCGATAAAACGAAAAGCTCAATAACGGTCTCACACAATGATTAGCTTTCCTTTATCGGATTGAACTTTCCAAGTATTAATACATCTACGGGAGGTCTATTGCCTGTGGCTCAGTGAGGACTATTTCTAAGAGACTATGTTTTTGACAAGGAGCCTGACGTTATTCGTGCTGCTCTCACTCGTAGCTACTGTATGCTAAGCTAAGTCATTCGAATCCAAAACCTTGAACTTATAAATCTCGTACCTTAACCACTATGCCAGTCTAAATAGCAATTTTAAGCTTGTACTAAAAAAGTTCAGGCCGTTAGCGCGCATAGTCACTTTTAGCCTAGCTAGATACTGCGGTTAGCTTTAGTCTGCTAAGCTACATAACGGACCCGGTATCAAGGCAGATTGTATTAGCCGGAGCTATGTTCCGACAACTTTGCACGTTTAGGAAGGTTCGCGCCATTGCCAGCTAGAGGACGGCATAGCTAATCAGTCGAACCACCTGCTTGGCTAGCTGGCTGGCAGGCATCGTGAACTGAGCTTTGTGCGAGACATTGCATGTGTGTCGCTTCGGGGGCTTTGCGGGGCTTGGGTGAATCGTGGGGGTAGGGAAGGAGTCTCTTGCTTGGAGGTCTCGACGGATTCGTGACAATGAGCTCAGCCGAGTGTGGCTTGCCAAGTCGCTAAGCGACTCTGCAAGCTCTGCTTTTGTGTCGGACGCACGTCAAATCCATTGACTCTTCCGGCTCAGCTCCTCTCAAGCGTACGCCTTCTACTGCCATTACCGCTATACTTGGTTCCCCTCAAGCGAATAGAAGCAGCAGCAGCAGCAGCTCGCTCTGACAGCATATCAAAGCCAGCAGGCAGCCCAGGGCTAGCCAGTCTGCGACTACCTTAGCCGACCGAAGCTTCCCATGGATATCACTACTCCCACGATCAAAAAGGGAATCAGAGTAAAGGCGAGAGAGAACGGGAAACAAGGAATCGCCACGCGTCTTAAGGCACTTCCTTCTCAGTCTCCTGTATCAAAGAAGGCAGCTGAAACGTTCTTGCACAGTGTTCGTTAAAAACAATTCTGACGTTGAGCGTCCACTCATCATTGGAGTCCTACCAACCATTTTAATAATATCATTCCAAGCCAGGCGCCGTTTTGTACTGTAAAAAAGTAGGTTTCTCAGAATCTATCTTAGAAAACACATGTAACATTATATTAGGTGATATCTGGAAGCGTGCATGCTAGCAGACCTGCTCCAATATCGCATTCATCACTGTGATTGTACTTCCCATATACTAACTACCTCAGATTAGTTGTCTACCTATGTAAAAAGAGTGAGATCCTATTGTTTTTATTTATAAGCGTATTTATTTAGTTAACCATATTATTTTAACTTGTCATCGGTCATGTTTGTGAAGAAAAGCGTCTAATACCGTGAAATAAACACAAATTTAGTTAAACACATACTTTGTGTCAGAATTTCATCTTTTAATTGCTTGTACACTTTGATTTGTTTATCAACAAGAGATAACATAAGAGATGCGACTGACGTAAATTTTGTTTAAGTTCTCGCAGTGAGCAGCTAATTTAATCCAGAGCTAAATTTGTGAAGCTGATTTCTAGTGATGTATGTTACAGTTTGTGCTGATGATGAAAATAAGTTATACTCTTTATTCAGAAAAGGAACGTCTCGTTCGTTATATTGCACATCGCGTTCGTGTCCTGCAATCTAATTAGTTTGCCTTAGGTTGTCTTGCCAGAGAGAGCTGTTGTCCCATGGTTTTAGCTGATACTTCAGTAGAGTACTCGTCAAAGTTGACCGAGTTTGATATTAGTTTGCTATACTGGTTGCTAGGAGAAAGTGGCAAGCGTTACTTACAGACGAACGCACTTTATCGCCAATAGAAGGTCCACAGACCGTATCCAGTACACACATGTATATGATAGCCGTCGATCAGACAGGCCGTTATTCACGCAGGAAGTTTGCCTGCTTAGCCTTATTTGACCACTTGAAATCTTGTGTTTGCTGGCTTTGCTGCTGAGGTTCGTTAAAAGTCTGCTATCAATGGGTTAAGGATTATCGCTAACCAGATGTGAACCAGCCTCTGCAAACCATAAAAATACGGCCTGTATGTACTGTTACATATATGTGTATATATAAATCTACCGTCTCATCTAAAAATTGCTAATAGATCAGATTTACAGAACGCATAGCATCTCTTTACCATTTCATGACACTTCGTCTATGAATATGAAAAGGTACCTTGTTAAAAGCTGGGTGTGCTGTTAAGGCATAGATAGACAGAACAAAATGTCTGACTTGATTAACAGAGACTCTATTCTATAATTCAAATTAATAAAACTCTACAGAATCAACACGAATGAGCTTTCTGTGCAAACGTTAATACCAGCGTAGCACCCGAGGGACGAGTAAGCAAAATATACGTATTGTAGATTGACATTTTCTTTGCTTAAAGAAGTAACTCTATAAACGGTAACAAGATTAACAAAAGATTTAATATCATTACCTACTTTTAGCACTAATAATTGTCGTATTCATTATTAATTCACTTTAGATGGCAAAAGTTCGTTGCCGTGTGAAGGCGGCCTTCCTCTCAAAGACCCAGCAACTGGCAACGAGTATTACTGTGGCGAAGGAGGCAAAATCTGTCCTGGCGGATCATATTGCCATAAGGGCATTGGTTTCGCCACTTGCTGCGAAAAAAGAGGTTGGTTTACCATGGATCGGACGTGAGTGCTGCATATTCGATTTGAGATGCGTATCTATGTAGCTGTGAGGGATTCTTTTTCCACTGCAATACATAAAATATCACACAGAACTTGAATTATGCATACGATGATCGTGCATCAACGTCCTAAATAAAGCCAGTGGGGTGCTACTGTAGGGAAAATGAGTCGTGTGTCCTCATCGATAGAGCAAGCAGTTCTTCAGTCGGAGGAAGAACGAAAAAGGATTCAAACTGTCGGGCAGTCTGTCTAATCTTTCTGCTCTGTGCTATAGCGACACCTTGTTTGACAAAACTGTTTTAGTTAATTTGGTAGCAGATAGTGCGGTGATGTTGCGAGGACGTAAGTCGACTAAATCCCACTTGTATTTCGTTCCTCTAGCGAAAACAACGAAATGCATGTTTAGCAAACATGGCTGCTGTCCTGACAACGTCGCAGCTGCCCTAGGTCCTGGCTATCTGGGCTGCCCGGGCACCTGTGGGTGTAACAAGCTTGGTTCCATCGGCACAATGTGCGACTCCGTCTCCAAGCAATGTCAGTGCAAGCCTGGCGTCGGAGGACTTCGGTGCGAAAGGTCAGTATTGCAGTAAGAAAATCGAGTTGCAACCAGTGAGTACATGGACATGTATTTAGTTACGCTTGCAGTTATATGTCAACGTGCATGCGGATAACACATCAGTGTTCTATGGCTACGTCAGCTGTGAACTTTTTCAGTCGTTGGGTAACAATCCCACGTGAATAGCTGTGAACAATAAATATTTCTTGCACTGCGAAATAAATGTCTTTAATGATTATGTGCTACTTTTTCCAGCTTGTGTTTAGGAGCGCCGTAATATTTTGCATACAGAAAAAATATATTCCGGTATATGTATTTAGCATATGTGATATTTATTGAAGTGAATCATATTTACGTATATAGGTTGTATTCAAGCCAAAATATGCGAATTCTTTTCTGAGAAAGGTTCGATAATGACCGATCGAATTCGTAGTTTGTGTTCGACCGGTCCGAAAAACAACGAGAGTTAGTGGACAACGAAGTTTGCTTTAATCCGACTGATGAGCCATCTTCAAAACAAATAGTAGACGTTATCCCTAATTGCTCAGTAAGCCTGCATATACTTATATCTAAAAAGGTCCATTGAGGAAGCCCGTGGGGACCTAATTGCCAACGAGTTTATCAATAGATACATTGACTGCACTTGATCTGTCTTTGTCAGGGCTCTGCAGATGGTAGCGTCGGACGTAAACGAAACGAAATTGTGATACCAATCTTTACCCAGTTTAAGAGTTCTGCGAAATGCCCCGGAAATGCTTCCGTAATGTATTAGATGAGAAGTACTTAGCTTAAGAATATAGGTTCATGTAACAATTAGCCATTTCGAAAGGTCGGGTTCATCATGTCACTTTTGAGTAGTACTTACTCTCAGCATCAAAAACTTGGCCGAAAAGGACAAGAATCGTTTCAGCAGCTTTTTGATTTTATTGAAAAACAGAGTTGACATTAAAAATAGAGGGCAAGAAACAAGGGAGGCCGCTACCTTCTGAACTAGTTAACAGTTTCGGGGCATATAAAGTGTAGCATTGTTAATCATTACCTTTTTTTTAATTTATATTTTACACCCAACTAGCATTAACGATAATAAAAAAACGCTCGTATAAAAAAACGTAATGTAAATTCAAAAAATGTAAAATAAAGCTAGTTTTATATTAAATGCGTGCGTTATATAAATCGAGGGCCTTATCTAGCCTATGTTTCGAGTTTTTCATCCGGCACCACCGTTAGGCATTTATTTCATCAGACAACTAGCTCCCGGCACGAAACGAAGCTTGTCTATGCCCGCATTCGAGCCTAGACCTAGAACCTAAGAATAGGGCTTTATTGAAGCCTTACCTCGCTTCAATGGATTCGGCTATCTCTTATGATGACGCTAAAGTAACACTTGTGTTTTCTACTTGTTTCCAATAAGGAAAACTATGCGAAATTGTTGTCAACACTATGGTTTATTGCTTCATTGTGCCATAGCAAATACTAGAATCAGATGAAGCTAGTGCTCTCCTCTTTTGGTAGACACCGTTCTGTTCTTTGATGCCAAACTGCCCATGCCCCACTTCAGCAAAGGTTGTTCCTCGCGGCATCGTTTCCTTCGTCCTACATCGGCACAACTGTAAGGCGTTAAGTAGCGTTGCGGTTTGATCGCTGCCTGTCCCTATTATGCAATGTACTGAGGAGATGGAAATCCCGAAATTTCAATGAGCCTATTTCGGCTCTTATGGCAATACCGAATATCATTAGACTGTTTAGTAATTTCTTTGTGTAGTGATTTGGACCATGAAAAACAGTACCCCTCTATGTTTAATGCTCCCTTCTACATTCCTTCCGCAGAGTTCTTCTTTACTGAAGTGTAAATTGCGCAAAACTTCTTGCGATCCGATTTCATAGTTCTAGTTGCTGGTGTTTACAGCTATTACAATCTCACAATAGGAGTATGGTCCCTCTCAAAAGCCTCGAACTCTATCGTTGCAGTTAAATTAAGGTGATATTTTATCACACAGATCAGGATTGATCAATCAGCTTAATTTCGAATTATGTACATATCTCATTAAAAAACAGTAATACTTTTTCGATTTCGCGATCAAAGCAGTGCGTTCCATAAAAGCATCGCTCCTAATAACCAAGTACTCGGATTCACTATTCTTATTTTTTAGTTGCCCCTACTTGCGGGTTTAGGATTTAACGTCCAAAATTCGGTAGTCGTATTCAGCTTGTCGTCATATATTCGATGCCCCACTTGTATCAAACGGCCGCTTAGAAAAAATGTTGGTGTGTCACAACAGAGGCGACTATTGGCAGGATTATACACGCATTTTTTATTCACTTCGAGTAACTGTATTTATTACATGAGCTTTCAGGTGTGAGCCGGGCTACTGGGGTCTTCACCGTATCGGCGAAGCAGGAGGTCAGGCCGGTTGCTCTCTATGCGAATGTCATCCCCTAGGGTCTGTGCGAGATGATTGCGAGCAGATGACGGGACGCTGCGTATGCAAGCACGGTGTGCAAGGCATGAAGTGCGACTCATGCCCCAAGGGAGAAGTGCTCAGTGCAGACGGATGCACCGATGGTATGTATCACAGCAGTTACGGAAAACCGACTTAGGCAGGAGGTTTAGCAGTGGTAGAAATATGAGTTCTCGTATGGAGAAAGGCTATCATATTTGTATTTACTGGAATACTACAGTTGTTATGTTCAGTTCTAACAAAACAAACGGCCGTTTCTTTGTCGTGCTAGCTCATCTTAGATCTAAACGGAGTTTCAATTTGTTCTATTAGAAGTTATCAAGTACTATTTCGACAACCTAAGAATTATAACCTAAGAATTATGGTCTAATTTTTTTTCCATTTTTCGGTCGTTTCTGTGAAAATCCTCAGCATCGCTGGTGCGCCCGACAAGCGGCACATGCGCAACGCTGGTGTGTCGTCATGGGGCGGTGTGCCAACAACGGAGTCCAGGGGAAGCTCTTTGTGCATGCGAGATTCGGTGCTCGGCTGAAGAAGATCAGGGAGGCTCCGTTTGCGGTTCAGATGGGATGACATACGGCAGTGCTTGTCAACTGCGAGAGTTCAGTTGTCGCACACAGAAACATATATCCATCGTTCATCTTGGCCACTGTCATGCTGGTATAGCAAATGAACGCTATATACGCAGATCCACAATAGAAGCCGTTTATATTACGCACGAACCAAACATGCTCCTATTAAACCTCATTTTGAAAATTCCGTTTTAATAATCCCTTAAATATGGACAGAGCGGGTCACAGGTTTCTGTTAATGGGTGGGTTAGTCACGGTGAAACTGTTAAAAGGGTAATTGCTAACCATATTTAACGAACGGGCCTTGCAGGTGTTTCAGTCTCAAGTATTGTTTTGTACAAACGTTGCAATATAGAAAACACTTTAAAATGATGTATAGTCATCATATTCAATGTTGCACAAAAACTTCAGAATTGTCATTAATTTAGTAACAAGAGGAATTATCACAAGTTCCGTTTCATCTCTGGAAATGTGCCTTACCTACTTCAAACTAGCTTAGTTCTAAATTTGAACTCCGACAACTATGTTGCCTATTTGGTGCGCACTTGCACACTCTATCAGGCCCTACATTGCGTGCAAACTTAGGACCAGCCTAGAATTTAGTGATCTATCTAGTTTTGCCTAATAAATCCAGAGGATAATTATAGAAGTTAACCAGAAGAGTAAATGTGTTTCTTAGATACCATTACATCGCTTATGCGCTGGTAACCATGCGGTTCGTAGAACGATTCTCTGTCTCGATTGTTCCATCCCGATGTTGTGTATATTATTTTCAACAGACGAGATAGCCCCAACGGTTGGGCCCCAGCGGCGTTCCACAATTGACCGCGATCACGAAGACCGGGATAATGACCATAAGTCTACACGCGATCTGCAAAGTCTGTCCAGTTCCCCCGATGACTATTTTCGACCGACGGAGGCCTCAAACGGGCTTTTTGCTTTTACGAACGACGATTCCATTCAGGTAAGTGTGTTAAGGGGGGATATAATTGGCAAACATTGCTTTGCATGATGATATAAAACGTAACAGCATTGACAACCGATACTGTTACGTGTAGAATTAAAAAAAAATCTTATATACGCTTTAGCTACAGTACGAAGAAGGCACACCATTCAAAAATTTAAATTGGGTTTCAATTGCCCTTGGAAGTCGTGCAAATAAAATGATTTACTGGATGACTTGAAACTTACAAAAAATTAGATTTCTAGTAACTGATTGCAATCAAAGCATGCATCAATGTATAACAGTATGTGCGGTCTCTGAAGTAAAATCTTTCAGGTGCCATTCAATTTGATTGTTAATGACAACATGCAGGTTGTGCCCACTTAAACCTATATTGTGACGCATTATTCAAAGTTCACAAGAAAGGTTTAGAACCACAGCCAAAATATATACGTTTCGACCTTGGCTGTTTTTCGCCATGACAACGGAATCCTACACGCATTTCTCTCAAATACTGTTAGATCTTTTTCTATTCGAAGAATTCATAGAATGTAATTTCTTGTCACGAAGCAGATCCACCCCAATACTCCGCGAATCTCGCGTTGTCTTGTCGATTCGCAGAAGGGGCACAAGATTGCTCTGCACTCCCGCCTTTTTGTCCTCGTTTTTACGCATTTCTGAGACGATGCTTCTGATTCAATAAGAGCCCGAGCAGCGTCCCCTGTACCTTTCTCCACATTCACAAGACTTGACAAGAGAATGTGCTTATCCACAAATCAAATAATGCTGTAATGGCCGGTGAATTCCACATCATTTTCGAGAAAGACGCAGAATGGCGGTACGGTGAGAGAGTGAAAGATGGCACGCAGGAAACGTATATGTATTCTAAGCGTCGCAGAATTGTCGGAAAGCGTGTTTGAGTGCAGAGCGTACATTCCTCAAAGACTCTGATATTCCCCAGAAAGCCTGTTCTTTGCCGTCTGGCAGGCCGGTGTGTCATTTTCCCATTAGGCTCTATATAAAATATTTGCTCTAGGATGCTCTACAACCTGAACTAGAATTAGGTTATTTTTTTTGAGTACGAAAACGATCAGAATTCGATTGGACTGATCGTGTAAAGGCCTGAATATCCTTGCGCATTGGCAGCTAAGTGTTGGGTCAATAAATTGAGCAAAATTTGTTTTACCGAACGTCGTTGTCTAACATATTAAAGGAGACCTGATATGTTGGCGCAACTTGTCAGCTTCGACCGTTCAACTAAGTGATATATTTGAAGGATATTACTATTGATGATTAGTCGTGCGAGTATTGTTTCACGTGTGGATGTTGAACATTAAAACACATTATCATACAATGGCGACGTCTGCCGTTTGCTAGATTTTAAAGCAGACGTTAAATTGCTACCACTGAGGTAGCTGGTATTCGAGATCTAGCAGTCATTCATGACCAATACGTATTCTTCAACGGAGCTAAAAAATCTTACATACAGTGGACCTCTAATAGTCGCGCCTTTATTTTTTAATAGCAGCAATTATATGACGATGATTGCGGTAACTTATCTTAAAACTTTACCGAATCAACAGAGTCCGCATGCACTACCTACTACAAATACATTTTTCCTCTTACCTAATGCTTCTATAGCATTAGATCGACCTTGCTTAATTCAGCTAGCACATTATCTACGGAATCTTTTGTAACAGGAAGTCGATCAGCTTTTGAAATCTCGACCCTCTTATTTAATGCTCTCACTTTCTACTTTCAAATCTTTCCTGCAAATCATTAATAACACGTGGGAGCTCAAGGAATTAGAGGAGCAGATGGGGATGCGGAATTAGCATTTAGTGAGCGGAGGGATGTCTTAATCAACACAGTTTGATCCGATCCTGTGTTAAGCATAGGATAGGGCACACTTGCTGAAAATGGTTAGCTGTGGGAATACCACAACGGGCCAGATAACAAAGGTCAATGTTACGTGTATTCTTATTATGCTCTCAACGAACGTGTCCTCCTCTATGCGTGCTGGTTTCTATGCATCTCTAGCAACTAAGGGGTGCAGAGCTATCCAGAGTAATTTTCTAGAAACTTATATACAGCTTGCTTTGCTATTGAATGCTTGTTCTATCAATATACGAATAGAGTAGGTAATGCAGAGGCAGTTTAGTAAATGAGCCTTTATTATGTTGATTGGATCTAATCTTTCCAGGTACCACACTTTAATGGGAAGGCGTATTTAGAGCTGCGCCGTCTTCAAGCTTACCAGGGTCTCTCACTTGAGATCGAGTTCAAGGCGTACTCTAGCGACGGACTCTTGCTCTACAATGGACAGACTATGACCGGCGCTGGAGACTTTATGTCATTGGCCCTCAGAGAAGGACATGTCGAGTTCAGATATAACCTAGGATCTGGTACGTTGATTCTTCTAGACATTTTAGATTACTAGATATTACATAATGCAGCTTCGTATATGGATTGTGGTTTTTTCGTAATGGATATGAATACATTCTTATACAAGGAACGTTCAGTTTGTCGAAGGGAGCTCTTTCATGGATTTTTTGTTCGGTCCCTATAGCTGAATACTTCCAAATCCAGAGTGCTTATACAAAACAACTCACGCATATTAAACTGGATAAAATGCAAACGGCTATATTCTTGAGCTCAATTAGTTGTGTGATTTTTGTTCTTCCGGCGGCGCATAGTTCCTTTGATTCATTTGTAAAACTGAAAAAAAATGACAGTTCGGGGATAGGTCATGGACACTTTTTCTGCTCGAAGGGTTGTGTATCACATACTGTACACAATTTTTAGAATGACAGAGAATAACCCTATTGCTTGTCTCAGGAACAGTAACTCTGAAGTCACACGAACGAATTACGCCCGGAGAGTACCACCATGTAATGATTCGTCGTTACCACCAGGACGGCGTTCTGAAGGTGGATAGCGGCGCTGAGGTGACGGGTCGATCCGAGGGAGTGCTCAAATCACTCGATCTCGCTGAAAATCTTTACGTTGGGTCTGTGCCCAAAAGGATCGAGGGGTAAGTGCAGCTGTACGGAAGCTATTAAATTCAAACCGAAACTAATAGTTCGAAATAGTAACGGCTCACCCGCTTCGTTGTTGTGCTTCTTCGTTTCGAACCCAGAACCCAGAGCAGTTCACTGCAGTGTACTGAGCACTCTTCCTTCTTTGGCACTTTCAAGAGCTTCTCCGAGAGTACTGCATCTCTACTGCCATTATTATTACTACTATTTACCTCATCTACGTAACGAGCTTTAATAATAATATTTTCAACGTTGTTACTACGTCTATGGTGCTGTTCAGTTTACTATTAATTCGAAGTAACAAAAATCTTTCAGTAGACTGAAAACGACGTGGAATGGATACTACACGCCTGAGTAGGCTGCGCTTAGAGAAAACTAAAATTGCCTAGTTCATTAAAGGCAGTATTTAATATGTTGTTCACAGATCATAAGATTTTAGTTTTACTTAAGTGTAGCTTACAACAACTTTAGGGCTGCGTTAAAGAAAAGCATCCTTGGTGATGTTTTAGTTTCTTCTAGCAAATGTAACAATAAGTATGGTGTTGTGGATCACTACAGCGAAGCGTCAGTTTTTTTTTTTAATTACTTTTTCGCTTTTAAATTCCCCTTGGACAGTGTCAGATTCATTATTTGTTGTTGAAGATATTATGGCGTTAATTGTGTGTATTAAAACTGTCGTAATATAATAGGAAAAATATTAAATAATAATATAAAGCCTCATTTAGTCAAACAAAACAAAGTATGTAATAATACATGATCAACGAGACTTCAATCGTAGATAAAACCGCCACATTAAGAGAGGGAGCTGCTTGTCGTGAAAGGCAATCGAAATCGAATGTAATGAGGTAACAAGACGACGACGAGATAATAACGCCACTGGGCTCAATGGCAGAACAACGGAAGCGAAAGCAATAGAAAAAAACTTTCCCAAATGAATACAAATGGAGTTGTCTTCTGTAGGTTCCCATGGAGACGTCCTGGATCAACGATTTTAGAAGTAGACTTAGCGCCAAACAGTTTTCATTGGTAGAATATATCTAACTGTGAGCTTGAACCAGTTTTGGCAATATATATTCATATTGTTATAATATTTGCACGGCTCTAATGGAAATCCTTTTCTCAAGTCACAGGTAATCCTCTGAGTTGATAGGAGAACATCTGTGCTACTTCTGAAATTATTTTTGGATTTAAACCGCTTAAGTTATCTACATTGATTTCAGGGCAACACGAATTCATATTTGTAGAGGTTTCACATGCATACGGTAAACTATTGTATTTTCATGTGATTTTCAGAATATTTCAAAATGTAGGTGTTTCCACTGGTTTCCAAGGTTGCATCAGCCTTATTCGGGTAGGGAAGAAACACCTCAACCTGAAATATCCTCAGTCCAAGGATATTCTTAGCGCTTATAATATACGTGAGTATAAATATCTTGATGGGAATCAATATTATCGCAGTTCGCTTTTAGCTAGTCCGAGCAAGCACCATAACGAAAGGTTCTAAAGACGAAGTACTCATCATTCGTAAATAAACAATTGTTGGGAGTCGCTGAATATGGAATGTTGTTGAGATTGCATTTATTAACCACGTGTATTCATAGCTACACGTGACTGTATAAACTTTTCCTGGCTTTCAGAAGCAAAATTCTTAAAATCAGTTTCGCCTAAATATAGCTCTGGAAACACAAAGAGTTTTCTACTCTCAGAGCTCTCAAATAATCATTTGGAACAGAAACTAACGAGCAAGCGATTTTGTCATTCGTTCACACTGTGGCCGGACGTCCGATTTTGCCTTTCCTTAGTCGTACGATAAACGGACACTAATCAGGTTTACACTGCATGATATATAGACAAATCCATTTGAGGCAGAATGTAACTTTCTCATTAACTATTAAAAATTCTGAGGTCGAATTTGCTTTAATTTAAAAAAAGCATTTAGTACATTTTATACGTGCAATTAAAACGGTACCCGTATTAAAGGCGGTTTGCACTACAACACTTTTCGCTATGCGGAATCTAAGTTATCTAAGTATTTGGTGCTATTCTTAGAACAAATTATTATTTATCGATTTACGTGTATTGGCCGTTAAAGGCAGTATATAATAATACGAAACATCGTGAGCTAAAGTTGTGCCTTTATACGTCCTTCGTCGGGTTTTGTGCTTCGTCAGAGGCTTCGTCAAACGCCGACCGTTTTATGTTGAATTGCTGGGGGTGTCAGCAGCGACATCTTTGGTTGCTACTCCTGTCGTTGTTTCTCACACCGGTGCCACAACCCGGCGGCTCACGCTTCTTCTCTGTACCAGTTGCTTTAGTTCTTCACAGTTCGTCCTTCTTAAGCTTTTTCTCTATTTATCCCCTATTCGCTCAAACTATCTTAAATTTCGCTTCGTTCGTTTGGTCAACCGACGTCCGAAGACCTTCCATTAGTTCAATATATTATTAGTTTTCCGTGTTGCTATTCATGTTACCACTGCCTTCTGCTGTGACTAAAGATCTATTGTCAGCCCGTCGATATTTTTTGCCGTCGGTATTTGCGTCGATACAACAAAAGAGGTGATGTATTATCGTGCCTTTTTTAAGTAACTCAATATGAAGCAAAAGTAACTGCATACTACCTACACAATACGAATGTCGTAACAATAAATAATAGCCTCCCCCTATCATTATAGTCATCATTGCCATTGTAACTATCACCAATGCTATAGGTATCATCAGTATGTTAAGCCTCGGCTTTCCTTTTCTTTTTACCTTTTACCTGCGGCACACTGAAGATCACGGGGGCCTTCAGTTAATGGGGCATCCTGTACAAAGATTTTTCTCAGAAGCTCTTTGAGGTCTCTTTACCAGCCTCCTAGATGTCTCGATAGACAACGAGTAATTATTGCTCGAGATACAGCATTTATTGCGTTTATTGTTCTACTAAACTCGGGTCTGAGCTAACTGTATCGGTAACAGTTAAAGTAGCCTGTAGGGTACGTTTTAGCTTTCAAGGAGATTTTTACACTATATTTCAGCAAATACGAGAGCAAATACGGAAAAATCTTTTTTTTTTGAACTCATTAATCCAAGCGCTTTTTTGAAGATGCAAGTGCTGGAAACATGTGAACTATTATATCTTATATGAACCTTTCAAGGTGTAGTTTACGTACCACTCGTTTACCGCACACAAACGGCAAAGTCTTATTGCTTTAAAATATGCATTTAAATAATCTTCGTGGGTGACGATATGTGTTATTAGGTAAATATCTAAAGTTTCTTATCTGTACGTATATAAATATCTAAACAGGTGGATTTGTCAACTCCAATGACGTGTTCTGTACTTATTTTGCTTTTGGATTGAAAAGCTAATGAATGTCAAGACGCACCTAATCTTCCAAACCTTTTCGGTTTTGAATCTGATCATTTGTCGGGATTGATTCATTGAGCTAACTGGGAGGATATTTCGGTGTAACTAAAAAGGATAGACTAGCTAAAAGAGATCCTTCACTTCAGTGTACTTAGTCTTTTCTAGATGTGAAAATGATTAGATCAACTGGTCTTATATTTATTACGGATGACTACAATTTAGCTTATATATCTTCTAATGACACTGTCTCCAAAAGCACGCTAACTTTACATTGCTAGCAAATCTGCGTATAGTCGCAGTCGTAATTTTGAGGCAATCTGCCAATAAACTCAATATATTAACTATTTGTGGCCTCGAGATCTGCGTTACAAATCCCCAGAACGATACTCAAGGGCATTCGTTCGAGTTCAGTCACAAAACATAGGACGGGCAAACGTCAAAAAAGACGTTTGCCCGTCCTATGTTTTGTTATCACTATTTCCCTACTTAAAAGGGCCTAAGATATTGTCTGCTTCCGGGTCCATTCAGGACACGTGGCTTGGGTATGCTGTTCCTATTTAATGTTTCTTGCTGTGCTAAAATTCATCACTCAAACGCTCCTGTCGATGATTGAAACATTTCTTCAATTTGAATCTATCGCAATAGACACTGAGCCTGACTTAGCTATTGCAACCGCGTGAAGTTACGATAAATCACGTCAGCCGATATCATAAATACATTTGGGTTTGGTGCCCACTGATTCACTAATGAATTCTTCTAACTGACTGACGGATTTCGCATTTCGACAAGCCTAACAGTAACAGGTCACTTGTGTTAGAAAAATAAATAGCTGACTCAATAAACCAACGCTGCGGTACTTAAAATCAGATTACTATTAATAGAAACGATATATGGACGATGATTGCTCACCGATTAGACACTGAGGCAAATAAACAATGTTTTCCCGCAGAAACTTGACTTTTATTTATGACGGTATTACAGGTGAATGTACGGAAACTGCGTGCTCAGCAGCGCCGTGCCAGAATGGGGGGTTGTGCGAACCCGTGGGAACCTCCTACCGCTGCGAATGTCGGCCAGGTTTCGGCGGACGCGACTGTGAGCGAGCCACTCATCGTTGCTCAGCTCAGCCTTGCGCCCACGGTGCCACTTGTGTACCTGCTGACGGAGACGCCTTCTTCTGCAAATGTCCACCAGGCAAATCGGGACAGTTCTGCGATACCAGTAAATATATATTGTACATTACATTAGTACTTCTATAAGGTAAAGCTCTTTTTACACTGCTTACGGATGTATTAACACGATAGAACTATCTGAAAAACTTTCCTTTGTAGAATATAAGAAGGCCGAAAGAGACAGTTAGACGACTACCACTACTTATTCTACACTGCCTGCACATTAATGAGGCTTCTACGTAACTCATGTACCTCTGCCATTCCACTTTTGACATCTACGTGCTACAGGCATCAAGGCAGCGGGACCAAACTCAGTGGTGTCCTTCTCGGGCCACAGCTTCTTGGTGCTCCCAACGCTCGCTGGGGTTTCGCAGCTGTTCACGCTCGATATTTGGTTCTTACCTCGAGCTTCTACTGGTCTGATTCTATACAATGGACAGGGACGCGCTGGTAAAGGCGACTACCTCGCCATCTCACTCGTATCGCAGCACGTCGAATACCGATACAACCTCGGCGGGGCCGGGCCAAATGTGTCATCCACAGTTGTGATTACGTAAATAACGGCTATCTGCTCATGTTTTTACCTCTCAAATATCTGCAGATTTCATTTTCATATTTTATATGGTATTTTTATAGCGTTAGCCATGTATATTACTCAGCAAAGAATATTTTAAATGATGGTACGTATAAATTTTCCTGCAAGCGCTGATATGAGGACGAAAACTTTAAATAGCTTTCCGTTGTGCTCGCTTGCTTTCAGGGCCCCGAATATGATCAGTCTTAACGAGTGGCATTCTATACGTGTGACCCGAAATCGCAAAGAAGGTAGTCTGCAAGTTGATCGCGGGCCCGTCGTGCAAGCGGTTTCGATGGTAAGGCCTTTTTTAATGCCAACACTTAGGTCAAATAATCCAAGTAACAAATATAAAAAATTATCTTAACTAACTTTTGATTGCAGATGAACACGAAACACAGCCGGAGCTTAAGCGACCTAAGAGCTGCACGAGGTTATCTGACCTCTTTTTATCAATTGGATAGCTACCGCAAAAACAATAACATAGCATAGATGGACTACAATGTAGAGCTATGCTGACTGCGTATTTTTTTCCAGGGATCCCTGGACGAACTAAATCTGGATCAGCCCCTGTTTATCGGGGGAGTGTCGGGGGACACTGCGCTTCCTCGAGATCTTGGTCCTTCGGCCGGACTCGATGGCGCCATCCAGCGTCTAGTCGTCAATGGGGCTGTGTGGGACAATCTTCTAGCTCGTGCGAGATCCTCGCACCTCGTTAGCCAATACCATGGCCCGCCCTGTGGGGCTCGTCCGTGTCGCAACGGAGGCGTGTGTACACCACTTCTTGGCCAGTATGCGTGCTCTTGCGCACCCAACTTCGGTGGAAAACACTGCGAAAAGCCGCTCACTCAAATTGAGGAACAAATGGGACAACCCGTTCTTTTTGATGGCCACACTTACGTTCACATTCCGCATAAGTTCGTCTCAAAGTAGGTGCTGGATTGGATTACGTAATAATTCTAGTTAGAATTATTAATTGCATGATTTTCAATATAATTAATTGTAATTCTTGTTTTTTGTTGAGTATCAAATGTGAAATTCAAAAATAACTCTACATATCTGCGTGCGTGCTCTTGCTCTCACTCCATTTCTGCTTCTGACTATTTTCCGTATCTTCGTTAGGGCGGAGAATAACGAGGACGATACATTCGAAGTTAGATTCCGGTCAAAGCAGACTTCAGGTCTGCTAGCTTGGTTAGCTGAGGGCAGTGTGGGGGCCGGAGTCTCCCAAAACAGCGGTGCCTCTACGAGCGTCGCTGGGAGCTTCATAGCGCTTGCCCTCGCTGACGGACACCTGGAGTTCAACTTGCATCTCGCTGCCACAGTGCGGCGCCCTATCGTGCTGCGGAGTCAAGCCAACGTCAATGATGGACGCTGGCATCATGCTAAGGTACAATATCTTGCGAAGATTGCACACATTACGACATTAACATAAATATATTGTTAAAAATGTGTAGAACAGCGGGAAATAAGGATGATCTTAAAAATTTATCTCAGTTCTGAAAAAAATGCTCTTTAATCTGTTAATTTAGTTTTTTTAATCAGTTATTCCTCGGCAGAAAAAAAATCCTAACCCATAGTCTCCCATCAACACTGGAGATACAATGGTTGCATACTTCATATATACGTACGTATTTTTGTAAAGGAATGTCGATATTATCAAGCTTAATAAAAATTTGTATTTACGTAATATTAACGTGAAAAATAATTTCTATGTGTGAGATCAACTATTACATTTATTGACAACGATCAGTTTGAAAATAAATCTTTGTATTTATTTCGGACTCAACTTGCTTATATTGATGCAGTAATACGTAAAATAATTAAAAGTTTCCGATAATAGTTGATTACTTATTGTATATTCAATGCGCAGGTGACGCTGAACTCGCAGATGGCATCGTTGCAGATTGACAGTTCCTTGACAACGACGGTAGCCGTCGATCATCCGCTCGAGGAACTATCCATCTATGGCAATAGCGCCGTCATATGGGTAACGCCTTGTTCGTCTAAATAAGCTAAATAGTACCATAACTATGCACGTGTATAGGTATAGATCAGTCATTTTATGGATTGTTTACGCGAAATCCTGTTCGCAATGTTGAAACAGGAACACCACCTTCTATATACAAGGGCACAGAGGATTTCTTTGCAAGGGCTAACACGACCCTAACATGTACTGTATATGTTTACAGTGTTATTTATTCAACGTTCGTTTATTCAAACCCGCACACAAATCGTAAGGATTGTCAATAAATAACAGGTCTTCTTTTAATCGCAATACTCGATCTTCTTCCATTTCTGTTAGGTGGGCGGAGCATCTACCCTTCCAGCCCGTTTGCCGTCGGCTTTCTATCACGGCTTTAACGGCTGCCTCGCCTATCTGGCACTCAATGGCGAGTCTTTACCCCTCGCACTACACATCCGACCGGATCAGCTACGGTCGTGCTCGGATCGAGATACTGGACGAGACTTGAATCGGTTGTAGGCCTATGTTGGCCCCTATATTCACAACGTAGCAGATGTCGCAACAATATGAACTGATAACAGAATCAATTGACGCTGTCATCAACTATACAAGTAGATCTGCTTGGTTGTTGTGGCCATCTCATACGTCTCTATGGTGTTTCTAATCCAGCATTAACGCCAACAACAGATATCGCCTAGCTAGTAGATATTTCGAAGGTGTCGTGCTGCGTCGTACTGACTGATATAATTGGCAATGCCTAAGATAAAGTGCAAGCAATTGCCATGACGAACCTTTTAAAGGGACTGTGATCCCATCTGGTTTGCGTTCCTGTGCGTAATCCGACGAACACCAACATCAACAATAGCAAAAAGGAACATCGAATCATATGACGTCTCAAGTAATAGTAAGCTAAATATGATAATTGCTGGTCAACGACATCAAACAACGATAACAAAAACCGCTTTCGAATGGTTTGACAAATGTGTTGGCTGGATGTGCAAGTGAACTGTATTATAGTGAACAAATATAAGGAAAAAAAAAGAACTTTTATTATAGATCATTTGTTCATTGTCCAATTAACGCAAAGAAAATAACGACGAGTTAATAATACTAACGATGCAATTGAGGACGACGACCACGATGCTTATAATGAATAGCCATAAAGGAAAGATGATGTTAAAGATGAAATAACATGGTGCCTTGCGCTGGGGCTCAAGCGACCACTTAAACAGGGGATACAGCGCTGCCGACAGTAATCAGAAAAATTTCGCCAGCTAAAGCGAAAGATCGCGACAACGACAGGATGGTCGAACAAATTGTGCTTTTTTTCCTGCTAATCCATCTAATGGGTGGTGCATCGAAACTCCAACAAAAGGCTCTTTTTAAAAAGTGTTTTTTTAGGTGATCAAAAAGAAAGGGAGGAAAGGATGGAAAGATAGCTACGGCATGATTGACTGCTATCTACCTAAAAATGGTGTCATTATGTGTTACAGAAGGAAATACTTGTAATAGTCCTTCAAGTGACACGCAACAACCCAATATTAATCAAAACAAGGGTGAAAATCAGTCACAACAATGGATTGTAGGTTGTATAACTAATATATAACTATCCGCCTATTGGATATCCATTCTTTGGATATAACAAATTTTAAAGAAAGCGGAGAGCAATTTCACATCAGCGAACGCAAAGATATAAAAAGGGAGCATAAGTAAAGCAGTGGCGCTCAAAAATGAACCTAGGACTTAACCCCACTGAACGCAAGAGAAACATACAAAAAAGGACAAAAATAGTAAAAGGAGTAGGGGCAGGAGTACACCAGATCCAATGTCTTCCGGTCTCGTTGAGACCCTTGCTGAAACTGAGTACAGAAGCAGCAGTAGACACACACAACAACAAGTATGACTCAATTAAGCAAAGATTTTGAAGAATTACAGCAAATGGGACGCCTCAAAATGGCCATTGCTGGCAAACAAAAGAATTAGTTATATTTCAAAGGGGTAAGGTTTGGTGGATAACTTTACAAATTGGTCTGTAGATACACGCGCCTATTATCGATGGTGAAACAGCAATATCCAATCAATGTTTGTATATTTTCTGTTCTCAAGATTTAATGAAATACTTACATTTTGCTAAAATCAACCGACTATTTCAAACTGGCATTATGATGCAGTAGCGTCCGCTCTAAGTGCGGTGTCGAATACAAGTTACAAATAGGGTAAGAGTCCGTGGGAACGAAGAAAAACTGACAAGTGAATTCATACCCTAATGTTACTGTCTAGCAATATGACTTAGGGGATCATCAAGCGCCTAAGTCATATCTTGCGTACTATGTTGCATAGCGGACTCTGCCTTGTATCATAATTGTACTATACAGATATAACGATTGCTTTAAATGGCTTGAGGAGAACGTATGGAAGAGGAAAATGCAGGTATAAAAAGTGTCTAATTTAGTTGCGGTAGCTATATAGGGCAGGTTATAAATATGTTTTTAACACGGAAAGATGGGTATAACTAAATACACAATAGTGATGCGACAAAAGGTTTGCCAGCCCCTTAACACTGAGAGAGAGACTGAATGTGTGACATGCACTCGTGTGCCCAACAATATATGATGTAATTCGGGCGTGCATGTGTACAAAGAGCTGGTACTTTAAAAACACTCAGACACAATCGTTAAGGCGCACTGACAGTTACGAGAATTACGCGGTTGGGGAAGGTCAAAGTTTTGTTGTAACTGCTATTGACGATAGTAGATATTGCCGTGTAGACAGATTATGATGAACGATAAGGAAACGCTAGTGCATGCAAATTTGACAAGTAACATTTTTCAGTTAGAGTGATACAAAAGCTAAGGGAACGAAATAAATTTGCGCACGGGCGAAGACGGCCAAAATGGTAGCAATGATGCGTTCTCATGTGTCCTCCGTTAAAAGAGGATGAAGGAAAGACTAAAGGACAAACATTGAGACCCAACAGCAACCAACTAACCAACCCATATCCACATAGAACAATAAATATAATAATTAATGTTAATTGCACATAATATCAATGGAGAATAAATGTTTGTATAATAATTATCTCATAGTGTCGTGATTTAGGACGATGATAATACAATTAGAAGTACGCTATTCTTCGACTCCGAATAATAAGCAATTTTGGAAGGCTTAGGTAAAAGATGCGGGAAGTTAGCTCAACATATTTCGACGAATGTTTTCCTCGATACGTTGAACGTGCCGAAAAAATCGCCATGTTCACGCTCCGCTTTCGACTATTAGTTTTATTAAATGAAGTCTCTCTAATCTCTCCACGATCTTTTTATGTCAGTCTATTCAGCTACATTGCTTATATGAATACTCTGCTAGAATTGTCACTTAGCAGAATGTCTTAGACTGCCAATAACCCGCTATCGTATGTCAATACCGTGATACTCACACTAACTCTGCTCACTACTTGAGACTGCGACATGTGTTAGTTACCAATAGTAACTACAAACTGCTGCAGGAGGTGCACCGCGTCGCAGAACACAACAGGCTATCCTAGCTGTGTTCGTTGATTGTTAGCGACTGCTATGGCTCCCAAATACAAAATCTTAGTAAAGCTTGTAGAATTTAGAGTCCCACAGAATATGTGGCCTTTGACCAGACCGATCCGACATACATCTTTTTGTTGCCGAATGACTTCTCAGTCCGTGTTGAAGGTCCGGCGAGACGGATAAAAACGCCGCTATACGCTAATGATTTTGTCATTTACCGAAGGAATGGACTTTTTGTCCGGCAGGCTCTGGCCAAGGCCCCGTTACATGGACGGGGCTAGACTGATAATCAACGTGCATCAAGCAACGGCTATGAATTCTCAGTGTCGAAATTCATCGCCTTTGCTTGTGGGGCACCGCGCTGTTTTTGACACGCTCCATGTAGACATAGCGACCTTGGAGTACGTGAACAGCTTCAAATACTTTGCGGTGATCCTATCCACAAACAGCGGAAACTTTGCAAAGCATGTCATAAACAGAGTACGGCAATGCGATGGTTGTGAGTATGGGAATACGTACGCTCTTAGAATTTTTTGCAAGCGCTTGTTTGAAACAAAAATTACGGAATAACGTTACGGAGTTTCGTTGCTTGCGTTTCGAGTTGCTTGATAACGCCTTTTATCGAAGCACCTCGAAAGATTTGGCCTCTGGTCTTGAAGCGCGCTATGGGGCTACGTTGCTCATTATTGAAAAGATACACGAACCTTCTAGGTAACGCACTGCTAGTTGTAGAAAAAATAAAAATTCAAACTTTTCATTACTCCTGCTTACTTGAAGCTCATTAGCATATAGGAAAGAAAGATGGCAGAGATAGATCTCCGATTTAATCACACAAAAGTTCCTGATAGTGACCCCTGAATAGAGCCAGACATAACGAACCGTAACGTAGTTGCACATTTCAGCATGCGGAACAGTAGGTTTTAGTTGTCCGGGAGACTACGTATATCTACACAAAATGCGGTACGATATGCCCCAGAAACTATTCGACGTCATGCTCTGCAGTGCCATTGCTGACCAATCTCTCCGATCACGCATATAGATTATTAAATTTCATATTTTTAGTTCATAAGTTCATACGATACAATTGTGTTTTTCTAAACATAGATAGACATAGTATGATAAACAAAGATAGTCCCTGGGGACTATCTTTGGGAAAACCCTGGGGAAGACTTCTCAGAGTCTACTTATGCTTTTCGTTCACGGTACATTATGGCACCGCATAGACAGAGCGTTGCCTATCTGCTTTTAGAGCATACGCACAAACGTGTAATGTATATTTTGCGGACACATTGAGAAACATAGAACACAACTCGTCAATTTTTCATCGCTTAACCTTAATTGAAGTTCTTCCTCGTCGCAGTCAAATCCAAACGCGTAGTATGCTTGAACCGCTAATCTGAAATTCTTCTGGAAAGTTAATTAAGCCATAATTATGTTGTAGTGGTTCATGATCGACTCATTTATGCTCTCCGTTTGTGTGTATACCGAATCATAAAAAAACAGACATAATTGTCGGCTGCTAAATATAGTTTGCAATGTAGGCTCACTTTTTTCATAAACAGATTTTTAATATCATCGTTTTAGCAGCGTAACTGGCGCAAAAATCTAACTCTCTGTAATAGTGCAATAGATTACCTATTTGCCCACTAGATTTAAAGATACGCGGTGGTCAAAGTTCGAATCCGAGCGTTAATAAAGTTTGTTTCATTCTGGAACGAATTGCCGCCGAATGAAATGCCAGTCGTCTGAAATAATGTCTAACGGCTTATGTACTGGACATAAAACACGAAAAAATAAATACTGTCGCGTTACCGTTTCGACATTTTTTTTGATAATACTTTTAACGACTAGCGCAAAATTTTTATGTTTTTTTGCCGCTTAGGTAAAAGCATTCTCGTTATTTATCGGACTAACACGATGAAAATTTAGACACATGCGATGTACCATGCTTCATTTGCATATGGTTTGCCCTGCTGGATTTTAAGTTACCCTTAGTTGACCCATGATTTCGTTTTGCAAAGGATCTGAGCCGCGAAAATGGATAAAATTTAAGCTGTCCGTGTTATTAGTTTGTATCTTAGTGCTTTACAAAGAGAATAGGGGCTTTTTTGCTAATTAATCTTTTCAACTCTCTTACCTATTAGCTATTTTGTTTTTAAGGAGTTACCTCCTTAACGTACACTACGCATATATAGTGAGTAAAGATTTACCCCCCCCCCCCCACTAAGAGTCTAACGGTAATGGGTCTTTGCTAAAGATGCTGTCTGGGGTTTCTTGAAAAACCTATTAAATTTCTTGGAAGTCATACAAGTAGCTATTAACCTTAATAATGATTCCTTATCATCATTAATTTCATATTTGTCCTCTAAAAATAGTGACTTGATAATTCAACTTGGATATAAGGTGATTAGTAGACAGCCTGTTTTTCTTTATAGTCATAAGCGATCGTTATTTTGAACAAGTGGTCGGTTAGACCGCAGGCAGATGAAAAATTTTGGACAAATCAGCAAATTTTCTTGGCGTAGGCGCTGTACGACCTTCAGATACAGGGGTAAAGCGATCTGAAGAATTAGATCCTGCAATGCAAGAGGCGAATATCGATGTCTCTGGTATAAGAAATGCAGCATCTGTTGGCAATGTAGCTGGTATAACTATTTCCCAATAGGTGATTATTACCACACGGGACGACAAAGAAGATCGACTTTCCGCTTTTACAAATAATTACGAAGATGACCAAGTTGACGACGCAGCTGGATTACTGCGCAAGCAGAAAAAATAAAGCCAACGACTTGCACAAAACTCTATACGACGATGTTAAGAAAATGGTAGCACAAATCGCGGAGGTTGCATTTTCAGCTAGCTACTAAGTCGGACTGATCGAACGGTCGTGGAGAAGAATCCAGAACTCAAAAGCATCATAGGCCTTGCTGATGCGAAAAAGATATGGGCAAAAATGAGTGACTGTAATTCAGAGGAGAAGCTTAGGCTCCTGCCGGAGTGAAACTGGCCTGAAAAACAATATTAGGCCACAATATTGTCGTGTTTCGATTTTCGTACTAATAGAATTGGTAGTTTTTTTCATATTATTGTTGTAAGAAAAGAGAGCGAGAAAGATGATAAATTCTGGGTTGACATGACCTCTCAGTTCCATAAGCTGCAAGGAGACCCAGCAAAGCTGGTAGCACGACACTTAGTTTGAATGCAGGAGAAATAGGATTACCAAAACAGGAGAAAAGAACTGAGTACAATGGAGTCATCGCTTTTAGAAAAGTGATGGCAACAATTTCCAACAAAACACGAAATCTTTTTAATGAATTTCTTAGGTTAAAAAGCAGTTCTCAAGGTAGGTTCCTGGTAGCCGAATGCCATTGGAAGTCATGGGTTCCTTAGGAAAATAATATAGGGTGATTCACAATAGCTTCCCAAAGATTGCGCTTTAAGGGTACCACTGCATCCACGAAAGGCTGTCAAGTTCCATACCTATGAAAAAAAAACCGGCAGGAGACACTCTTTTGCGGCAACATTAAAAACCTATCACAGAACGTTGACCTAGCGTAGCATATTTTTGCGGTTACAGGGATAAAAGTACTAAGAAATGCTGACGTCAGGATTAAGATGAAAGAGGCATTTTACTGTGCCTCACAAACCTTCGCTCAAATTGTTGAAGGACAAGGTGTATTACCGACTGGCGACACTGCCTCCTAAGTTACATTCCTAGGTAGAAACTAAAGGGCACTAACACGGTGGAGATTAACACGGCTATTGTAAATGCTAAAGTAAGCAAAGACAGCTTTGTGGTGAACGAACTTATGAAGGTCATTACTGGACGGTGATCTGCCACGGTTCGGTTCACGAGACATGCAGTGACTAACGGCATCTTCATGCAAAATAAGTTGTATATAAAATGAACCGCCTACCACATCACTAAGTAGGTCTATTTCCTTACGCTGCCATTCTGAGGTATTTGTTAGGCCGTAGTGACAAAAAGATCTTATAAATTCGGGTAGTTACGACATGTGCTCCAGGACTGCACGAGAAATCCTTTCTATTACAATTGTGGCGAAGCGGATTACCTTGCGAACGCAACAAACTGTCCAAAGTACAGAGAAAAAATTTCAGAACAGGCTTTTTGACGAAAGTGAGTCTGGTAATAAAAATGTGTCTGCATAAATGATACCTTCAGAACTGCCTTTATAATGAGGAACTAGCTTTAAAAGTAACCCTTCCGCAGATAGTTGACGTAATCGAGGAGGATGACTTCGAAACGATTGTGAACGTAAAGAATAAAAGAAAGCAGCGTAAACGAAATAGCAGCTCCTTCCTTAAAAATACATCAGGAAACACAGCCAGAGCAACGATTAGGTTTCTCCAACTAAATAGTAACCAGAGCAGACCGTCCCAAGAGCTGCTTGAAGAGTTGGCCTGGAAAAAGCAGGTGCACTTTTTAATGATTAGTGAACCTCATGCTGGCGTACGTATTAGTCGGCCGACTAACGTACAGTTTTGATAAAGTACCGTAAAATAGTAAAGACAGGCGGGTACAACGATTTACAGTAGTGTTTCTTCTGGATGCAAATTCGCCTATCCTCGTGCTACGCTATCTTAAACGGGTTAATTGAAAATTTAAGTAGGTACTAAACAAAATTGAATAGCAAAATCGGAAAAAGCTCTAATAGTTATTACTAGAGTCGTCAACGCTGCATCGAAAACGCAGGGCTGCAGTGGGACGTACATCAAAGGTCAGCAAGTGCTTGAGTGTATGTCCTTTCATAACCTGGTAGTGCTGAATATAGGTAATATTCGAATGCGTTGGAAGGAAGCTTAAATGACTCAAAATCAGCGATGATCTTTTTTTTTCGAGAAAAACGAGAAGGTTTTAGGTAATTCAAAGCGGCACTCAAGATAAATAGAAATACCAGGAACAACAAGAACGGCTACTGGAGAAGCTTTTCGCAAAAAATACAGGAAGATTCATAGGGTCACTATTATAACCCCACAGGATGGAAAGCGGCCAGGACCATGAAATGTATTCTGCCAGAAGAAAAAATGACGGTACTAACATCCATATTTTTATCTTAGCAGCGTTTTAGCCAAGCTGAACCCACAGGCCCAAGCCCTGAGAGCCAGATTCCACCTGTCACAGAAACCAAGGTATTGCAAATAAAAAAAACGAATCAAAGCACTTGAGGAGCATGGACTCTTTTTAAATACTTCTCTCAATTTAGGCCGTTCTCAGTTAAAATGGAAAGGAGCAAGGTTGTGCTCATGGGTATGGGTCCATATAGATCTATATGCCTGCTAGAGATGCTGGTGAAAGACACAAAGGCCACAACAAGCCTTAAAGACTTTGTCGAGGAAGGAGGTTTTTCATTTAAAAATCAGTATGACTTAGGAAAATATGTATCATGGTGCAGATAGCAATCGACAGGATCTACGGGGGGCTGCGAAGATGATGGAAAGCTCGAATGAAGCGAGAGACCTCTTTTCACGATCCTCTTTAGTAGTTTACCATAGCGGACAGTCTTCACATGTTTGAAGGAAGAATAAATTCGCCAGCATGGTCTTTTTGGTCTTACACTATTTGTGGAACAGATAAGCAATTAATGGAAAAACTATCTTTCCTATGACAACAGGGGTTTTACAAGGGTCTATCCTGTGCTCCCTCCCGTGGATTCTATGATGTGTTGGCACCCTGAGGCTGAGCAATCATTCTTTGACAGTGGAAACTGTTATGCGAATAACTTCGCTGCTAGAGTTTAAGGCAGAGTGGCAAAGAAACTTTAAAGAAAAGCAAACCTGACCCTGAGAAGGACTTTTATGATCTGCTAAGTGACAAGCTACACTGCTTATCGGCAGAAAAAGAACGGTCTCTCACCCCCCTTTGAACGAACAAAAGATAAATCCGGTAAAACAGTGAAACACATTAGTATCCAACTCGATCATGCCGTGAGGTAAATGCACCATATTAAGCAAGCTGTCGCAAAGACGACTAGAGCCTTTATGCAAATGACCAGAATATTGCTAAAGATGTATGAACCTTTAAAAAAGAAGCAGAGGCTTTTCACGGCAATAGCAGAGTCGATCTAAACATTACTCTATCCTATAAGCGTCACGGTCAAAGGACTACTTCGAAATGTCCAACGATTGCTTGCATTTATTATTACCCAAGCTTACTGCACTATAAGCACAAATGCAAAGTTCTGGTGGGCAGCATTTGTGCCTAAGAGTTAAACAAAAGCGCATAGTCTGACACAACTCGACGGATAATGAGAAAAGCAAAGTCTTGAGAATATGGTAAGAAGAGTGGAAGATAATACCTAGAAGGAGCAGTAAAAAACATCATCCCTAATATAGGAGCCTAGATTGCACGTCTAAGTAAAAAGCTCACTCACTAGCTCACACAAATCTTTAAGGATTAGGAAGCTTTCGAAAATATCTTCACAAAATGATAAAACCTTATCGGACATCTATGTCCTTTGTACTGCAGGCGCAGAAGATACGGCACATTGAGGAACTGTGCAGCGCTTATCTGCATTAGAGAAACGAACATGACAGGCAAAGTAAGACTGTCCCTAGGAAGCAACGTGAGAGGGATCACATACTTCATTATCCGGTCGAGAGAATGCTGGAGGCGAATGAGACGCTGAAAAAAATAGATCTCAAAGGAAAAAGAATGGCTTGGGGACTTACGGCTGAGCAACATTGTAGGCCATGTTTAGAAAACACGAATGGTCATAATTCCAAAAAATATACATACAGGATGCAGCGTTTCAATCTGACATTTTTTCATTTTCTTTTCCTAAATCTGTTTCAAAATAAAAATAAAGATGTCGGAAAATTCTTTTTTATTGTTAGAAGTGTCATTCCTTAATATCATGATCATTCAGTATAACTACCATTCATTGCGATTATGGCTTTAATTCGGAATATTAACCATTCACTACTCATTTTCAAAACATAATTTTCTTAGTATCCGTGCGTCAAACGATATCAGTGAGTATCCTCTTGTTAAAGTGTCGTTTAAGTGCGGTACGTACGAAAATTCCAACGAAATGAAATTTTGGGCTGATATCGGGCCAAGAAAGTCTCAAGAATACAATGCTCTATACGACAAGTCCAAAAGTTGGTGTTTATTTTGAACAACTCATAAAGTAACTGATCTTCTCCTTTCCGAAACGGCCGTTAATTTATCAATAAACAAAATCTAAGTATTTTCCTAGAGCTTTTTGACAAATTTGTGAGCCTTCGAAATTTGAACCTCCATTGAAGAAATTCCGGTTTGTCTCACGAAAGTTATCCTCGTTTTTTTTTTTTACAAGCGTAATAAAATTTGGCATGGCGTAGAGCGTCGATTTCGGGCAAATTTCGTTGGCATTTCGCGCGGCGAGAAAAGAATATTCAATGGCTGATCTTCGCTTACATTTCGAAAATGACGCACTATTTTTACTCACGAGTTTATGTTGTCATAAAAAAATAGCTTGCTTTCTTTCACTTTTGCAGACTGTTCGTCATAGCGAGCGCTATGACGAACAGTCTGCAAAAGTAGACGCCGCACGCTATAAATGTAGAGGAAGAATGTTTTTTACTGATGCAGAAAGATGTAATAGATTAACAGTTCTTCATATACAAAAAATTGAATGACTAATGATTGCCAAGATCTGTGTAATTTTCTTTACCGATAGGATTAGAGATTTATGTAGACACGGTATATGTCGATGACACTTAGTTTAAAGTTATACTTGTCAGCCCAGCTGTTCAGTCTATGCAATAGCGTTGTCCCGTTGCATGACCAGGAAAATTTTTTGCTTATTTGGCTCCATATATTCTCCTTTTATTCTTCATCCACATACAGTTTATTTTATAATAAGTAATCGTTAAAATAGATAGCTAAACCAGAAGACGCAACATCGACACATAGTATCATCCCTGACTGGCTGCACCCTTTTGTATTTTTTTGGCCCTTTTTTCGTTGGGTCGATTCACGATCCTAATTATGATGATTTTCTAACCCTATCCACGATCATTTGCCCGATACAGTTCAACCAGTTGAATTGCACAACAAAATATATCTATAAAATTTGCAGATATTAGGCATTTTCAATGCAAATAGTCCCTAAATAGTAAGTTATTCGCAAAAGTCGTCCTTTTTTATCAACAAGAACCACATATGTTGTGTGGCAACGTATTAAGAATGGTTATGGAAAAAGGTAACAGCAATAACCACTTCCACGTCTTTCATTAGAAACGTAACAGAACGTTAATTTGATTAGAAGAGAGTTGATAATGATCGATAGGCCCTTAATTCTACGGTACGTGTAAATAATGTAGTCTATTAAGAAAATGACAAAGTATCAAAGTGTGTAGAAGAGTGCGTTCATCGTGTAACACCAGCTGTTTCGATCGTTTGGTACCTGCACGGCACTGTGTGTTTAATGTGCTTCGCTAAATGTCATAAAGAACATGTAATGTCAGCTAGCATCAAAGTACAATATTGAATATATTTCTTATAAAATGAGGGACTGTTTTTTTCATATAGGACATTTGACTTTGAGAGACAGATTGGGCGTGCGCTCAGGTCGGAACGATCCGCGTAACTTATACAATTGTAAGTTTCATTGTTAAGCTTTGATTGTTCTCTTTGGTAAAGTTTCTCTCTGACAATTCTTTGACAAGAGATAAAACGCAACTGTCCTGTGAGTGATAAGTCCAAACTTTATTGATTGTAAATTAACTAAAAAAGACAATGTTTTTATTGAAGCACTGTTTTTTAAAACCCAATCATAATCCAACCGTAATCCGTGTCGTGCTTTCCTGCAATTTTAGTTTCCTCCCTATGTTATGGATTGTATGAATGAATTGACTGGTCGAATTCGCCCATACGTTTTCATGGCGGGGATGTCCACTAATGTTACGGCGTCGCTCAATCTAAGTTACACCGCTACGATTCTTATTAATGGCCACTATGAATATGTGCTTCTGAGGTGGTTTTACTCAACCTTTTATGATATTAGATACGAATGAAAGTGATATAACTCTGCACAAGAAATAGATTTAAGAGTACAAAAAATAAGCAACTTTCTGAAAATGTCCAAAGTCATATTTTCAGTACCCAAAATAGTCACAGTTACTTTTGAAGTGCGCCTCTGGCAAATGTAGAAAACGAATGTGGTCCCTGGATCCTGGTGACAGTTCTATTGCAATATATACAATTTTTCAAGTCTGGTAAAGGCGAACATCGCCAACTAAACGAACAGATAACATAGATGATTTACTAGACGATGAAAAAATCATTATATATACTATCTACTAAAAATGATTATCGACACACAACTACACGTACGTACACTAAACAGTCAGTAGAGAATGCAAGGATAACGTGCACTTCATATCAGATTTTTTCCGTTTAAAAAAATGCACTGATATCAACGTTCGGCAATTTGTTCAGGCTTCGTGTTTTACGTAACTTCTGGCGTACGGTGCATAATAGGTGTTCCCCATCTACTATGTACCCCACGCCTATTACCTATAAACAATGAAACTACGCCCATAGAGATTAGCAATGTCCTAAGAAAGAAAAATGTATATAGTGATTACCAACATGCCTCAGGTAAGAGACTCATAAGGTAGATTTTTAGAATTACTGAATATTTAAAAACCTGAGAGTTCTTAGCTCTAACAAGTAGTCCTAAGAATGATCATATATGGCCCCTAAAATAGTGCAAAGTTTCTAATTGTTGTTATTGATTTGTTGATCACAAAGCAAAATATGCCACAAGGAAGCCAGGTTCGTGAGTATGAGAGGTGAGTCCTACGATGTGATGCCAGGCTATGTCGATCTAAACTTACAAATATATCTTGTCGATTTTCTCGTTTGCAACAAGAATGTACCGGTTCCAAAAGGCTATTTTTTATACAGGGTTCTCTTAATACTTCTTCATTTCAGTAAGACTATGTCCTTCTTAGAAATACGTAGCATTGCATGGCGGAAATCACTATACATCGTCTGTGTTAGAAAATATGCTTCGCTAGGCTTTTCCCTTTTATCCGACATAGTTTTTCTAGTTGTACAAATATCCAAGCTGTGCATTACACCATCTGTGACCTGTATCTTTAGATTGAAAAAAACACGTTACGGCTAGTTCGAACAGTTAAAAAAAAACCGCAGATGCACATAGTTGCAAAGCTCAAACAGGTGAGTATTAGAAATTAGAGTATAGAAAAATAGGGCATCTTGAACAGATCATACTCGTAAACTAGATTATTATGTGAAATTAGATTATCATGCTAAATTTCACAACATGATCAGGCAATCTTATTCGATTTTGGCTTAATCCACACAAATATCGCCGCTTGTTACGTTGCTAAAGAGCTATTTTCACGGTAGTTGGTATGCCACGTCAGACAGAGATCCCTGCTTCAACGAAGAGTACAAAATAAAGTACGTAAGCCAGTGCGTACAGCGTTAATGCTCTGTTTTGAAAACATTATAATACAATACATTATTATTTTCCTAAAAGGTACGTGGTACTCGAGAACGAGATGTGGTCCGCACATGCACTGATCCTCAAACACGTTCTACATTGTAGGCTGCAGTTCCGAGCATGCAGACACCAACCGCATTGTATTATTCTGTCTTGAAAAGATTCCTCCGGTTTTATGCACTATTAATTATTCTGAAAAAGTAACATTTACAGGATCCTGTGGGCTAACGCCATGAAAGCGGAATATCTGCTTGAATGTTTGCTCCACCCAGGACAGTTCGACTGTCGATCGACCGCGAATACGAGGTGTGCATATGTGCTTCCTAAGTCAGCGAAGACCCCGCCTTTTTCATAGTTGTAACATATGATGTCTTCCTATGGCACTTTAGCAGATTACTAGGCCTTCTTTGAGGCAAAATAACTAGACGAGATCCTAGGTGGTGATGGAGAACAAAGCTGAACCCTATATTTTACCGATGACAATCACTATGTCTTCACTAACTATGTTTCACTAATTAACTTTACCCCCATTTAGTGGTTGCACTGTTAGGGAAGACGGAAGAGACGGCAACTGTTGATTTAACATACACACATAATATACAATGCGCCTCTATCATCGCTCTACACACAATCGGCGGATTTGAGGCTGTCGGATATCGCAGTGGTCTTCATGATATACGGATACTCACTTGCCTTCGCTGGCATTGCGTGTTTGGCGAAGCTCATTACATATCAACCAAAGCGGTGGAGAACTGAAATGTCCGCAAATGGCTTTCAAAACAAAAAATTAACCAAACCGAGTCAACCAAACATTACCCCGACGAAACGGTCCTGCTGCTGTAGGTTTCTTGAGCCGGACTTAGCCTGATGTTTCAAACGAAACCTTCCGATAATAATACTGTAATTGGCTGTCCAGAGCCAATAACTGAACCGCTCAGATTTGACTTTCTTAGACGGCTGTCACTCTGAACGATATAAGAATAATATCGAAATCTTGCCTGTTTGTTAAATTTAAAAAAAAAAAAAAAAAAAAAAAAAAAAAATATATATATATATATATATATATATATATATATATTGGGTCGGCTTTGAAATTTAAGGAATTAAAATATTATCGATGTGAAAGTCACTTCGTAGTCACACCGGCCATCGGTCATAGAAGTCAAACTATAAATTGTTAATATCGCGTCATGATAAGACGAGGAAATTATACCAACAAGGTCACACAAGTGTTAAGCAAAAATATTCTGAATTGCTCGTTGCACTTCATGATTAATGGCCTTAAGCTATCCACGACACTAATCCCAAGAAATGTCCAGCAGTATGCCTTCTGAACATCAACTGATCCTTAAAGGTTTTTAACTACAAATTTGATGTCATATGTTTGTTTTATATCACGTTAGAGTCTTTCTAGCCTCATAAATAGTAACGAATGCTAAATGACAAGGTATAACCTAAGGGTAATTCGATTTCTAAGCACGCAGAACCGCATACGGCCTCTGAGGCACTCTACAGATTACGAAAATCAATCGATAACCGAAATTTGTGAGTTCTCGTACTTCATTTATATATCAATTCTTTTTATGCACTGGAGAAAAATCTACTATATTCTAACAACGTACAATAGAAAAAGTGACCTGATTTACATAATATTAGAGTATGTTATTATTGAGAATCTAATAATCATTCAAGTTTTACGTGTGGAACTGTACTAACGCTGAATCTGGTATTTTTCTTTCTTTTTTTTTTTCCCACTATTTCGTTTTCATGTGTCAATTTGATATTTATCTTTTGACGAGAAACTCCCTTGATACTAGAAAGAGTTTTACTTCGAATCCTATCCTCAATCAAGGGTTAAGTGCATTGGGCTTGTAGTGACTGCTCTAGCTATGTATATATTACCGCATTACCAGATTTACATAAGATAGATGGGACTCTGAATCATACTTTAGCCCGTTTCCCTTATGAATAAAATCATATGCTTTAACAGTAAAAATATTTATTAACATCTGTTGGTGTTTATTTTTCTGCTTTTCCATTTTTCAACCAGCGGACGAACTTCATAAGCACGAACGCTTCGGCCGTTGATTATTATTATTATTATTATGATTACTCTTGTCGTTAATGTTTACAAAGTGGAGGCTAGAGTTGCTTGCACCCCGCTTTTGTCTTAGCGGGTGACATCCGTTTTGCCAATTCTCTGGCACCAGCAATTGTTGCTGTTGTTAACATCGCTTGTTTGTTGTTGTTTTTCGTTTGTTTACTATCATTCTTTGTCGTCGTCGTTGATGGCAATAGTTATTATACTCGAGATGGTCCGATCAATCTCGTAGTCGTTGCATCGCTTTATCATTAAACACGTTGCATATCGTATCTCATTGTGTCGTTATTATCATCTAGTTATGAAGATGTCGTTTGGTAAGGATGTTGGCTCGAGGTGGGCTGGTTGTATTAGATGATAATGGCCTCTACTATCTACGCTCAGTCTATCCTACTCGCATTCTCGAAAGGAACAAGTTTCAAAGGGAAGCAAATAAAGCGGCCGGGGTGCTGATCTGAATCTAAGTCGTATTCTCTTGTCACTTGCAGGTTCATCTTTTACACAAGAGATGTACTGTCCGGATTAAGTTTAGGATCGTGGATGTTACACTATGCTGAACAATAGGAAGCTTATGGCAAGGTGGGAAACCGCAGGCTAATTAGGTGTGATTTGGATTGTGGTATGTCGCTGGAGCTGTAGATACGGCCCCCTTTGTGCATTGGGGGAGATGGTGAGGTCGACTTAAAGCACGTGCGGGGTCCTTCCGGGCGTCGCTACGCGCTTCGATTATCCTCGTTGGGCGTTCGCGGTCGATCCGAAAAGTGCCTCGCGCCTGAAGGTGGAGAAACTACCCTCGGGTAACGCGGGGCCGGCCGGAGCCCGCCTATCCGGGCCCCTGCACCGCGCCTGAAGTAGACTTCGTATTCACAAGCATAGCGCAGAAAGACAAGTTGGCTATTAGGGGAAATGGTGCTATCAAACGGGGCATTGGAGAGCCGAGAGGTTAACTCCTGTTCGTCAGTCAGTCTGTTGCAACTTCGTCGTAATCCTCATTTCATCGATCTTTGCTTCTGCTGTCTGATCAGTGGCCTTATGTCGGCTACACTGCCTTAAGAGCGTTTCTATAGTCTAAAAAATTCCGTTGTGTAGAGATATGTTCATTTGCTAGGGGAAAGGGAGAAGGGCGGTGATGGTTCTTCAGAACCCAAAAGCCTGGACGGCCATCGTTGTTCCGAAGTCTACCTCCGCCTGAGATGAGATATTCAGCCAAGGAATTTACTTGAACTGGAAGAACTTGGAATTGATTCCATAGTAAGGATCCAAGGGCTTGTTGGAAGAGGACTCAAAGTTGCCGAACACCTCTCCCTTGTCCATATTCAGGGTTCCAGCACCGCATCCGAAGCCGACGCCTTTAGGTCCAAACTTCCTACTGTAGCAGATCTTGCACCACAACATACCGTTGTGCTCGGTAGCATTGGTGGAGTCGAGCCTCTTACGGCACAATCCTAAGATACACATTACAAGGCACAATTTTAATTCAAAGCTCCCATGGCAATGAAAATGCTGGACCTCTAACGTTCTTATTAACTTTTCTCTATTTTAACCATATCTTCAATAACACACAGTTATCACCGCACGTTAATGGCGCCTCGGGCAATGCTTACTGAACTTTGGAAGCAAATAACAGATCTCTTGGATAGTCGATAATTGCTATTTCAGACACCGACTTTTCTACACATGATTCCTAAATTAGTGAGGTTTTTTACAAATTGTGTGACTTCAAATTTCGAGACTAAACAAGGTCTCCACAGATCATGTGACAGGTAAAACGTACTCAACTCGAGCACTGTAAAACAGCCTTTATGCTTCGAGTTTTACGTCCGGTTTCGCCATTATTCATTCCATCAGACGGCTCGAAACAAAGTAGATCTATGCCCGGGTGGGACGTGTGTCTAAGATTCGCGGCCTAAAACATTACCCGCTAAGCTATCACGGGCCACTATCGGACCACCTACCGCAGGTGTAGCAGATCTTATGCCACTTGGCACCACCAGCTAGCATCTCCTCGGCAGCGAACACTTGGTGTCCGCACTTCGGGCAGCGGGCAGCCTCCTGAGCCTGGAACGGCATTTTGATCTCGATTGAAGGTTATAGGGGTGCTGTAAGAGAATAAACATTTCAGTTGTGTTTCAGTATAACAATAAACGTTCGTCTATTACTATGTCTTGACAGGCGGACATGGGAATCTTAGAAGTGGTACGCAACCTTTCGACAGAACAAGGGAATGAAGTGAATCTCGGTTCTGACCTGATTAATCAAGAGCTGCTTGTGATCTAGCAAAGATTCCCCTTTCACTCGGACTACTACAGACCCTTGTACTTACCTACTGGTTACAATAGGACTATGAGCGACCCGACCGGCTCGAAAGGCGGGCCATCAGCGCACACTATATCATAACATAGCTGTGCCCCGATTAATATCTGTTAGAAATTAGGTCACATAATACGATTGTACTCTATATAGCTTTAGATGTTAGTGCTCTGACTGAGATAAAAGAGTGTATTAAAATTTACGAAGATAGCATATATATAGATGTTGTCGCCATTTGCACATTTCTCAGAGGCGATTTTTATTGATATTATTTTATATTATTTATTAGGAAAGTTATTAAGTAAAAGTCATTTTCATATATTGGGTTGGAGTCTAACGATCTTGCTTTTCTTGAATATATATGGAAGAATATAGAAGTTAGTGCGACTACCTATATATATATATGCTTTAATATGTGAAGCTCAGTCAATTGTTATAACAGCTGAAGCACAATAAGTAAATGTTTGGGTTAACATGATAAAGACCTAACCATAATATACTTTACAATGGTAAAATGACATTAGTGTCATTTGGCTGTAATCAGAACCTGGATATCTTATGCACATAATAATTTAGAACAGATGAACATAAGCATACCTAAGTTATGAAAACTAGATTATCCTCTAAGCGTGCTCTAGCAAATGTATCTAGGCACTAAATATTAAATAAGCGGGTAAGTTGAGTAGCAGCGGGTGAGGACTATATCCAATGTATAGTGTAGATTTAACACAGTTTCTTTTCACAAGAATGGGTTAGTAAAGTATCCAAGCGGGCACTGCATCAGCACTTTTGGCCTCACTTCGTTCGGCCAGGCTGTGGCACACATTATAACCGTCACTGATGATAATACAAGTTATAGAAGCGTTCTCGAAGGTGTCGATTACTGTACACGTTCTTTACCGCGTTTTGATTTCAAGCGGGAAACGACAAGCTTAATACAAGTATCGTTCAAAATCGAATTACATAGAACTCCCAGATAGAGTTGGGACACTAACCGCACTACCGCAAAGAACGAGTCCACTCGAATGCAAGCTTCGGACGGAACTGCCTCGGCTGCCGAGTCCGCCGGGGAAAAAGTCTCTAGCCACCCACACCAAGAGAGGGCGCCCTCGCCACCGCCGACACTTATTTGGAAGTCGCCTCGAGGTAGACAATCGACAACGAACCGAACAACTAGGCAGCCGGTCAGTCGGCTACCCTATTCTACAGTACGCTACCCAGGAGCCTTGCGCCCTGCTCGGCCTTTCTTTACCGCCGCCTTGCCTTAACTGCCCACTGCTGCTGCTGCTGCTGCTACTACTTTCGCTTATCAACGCTGGACAGCTCTCGAAAGATAACTAGTAGCGATGGCTGAAAGGAAGCAAGAACACCGGCCCCAACCAGTCAGTCAGACAACGCCGGTGACTTGTCGCTTGTTGCTTGCACAACCGTTTGGCAGAGTTTAGCGGAGGGAGGGCAGACCTACGAACTGACTGACTGACTGATTTTGGTGGGCACCTCATGCAGGCCCCGCTAGTCATTGAGCAGTGCCATCTAAACTTGTGGGATGCGTTGGGCTAGCTACAGTACTTGTAGTAGATGGTGGCCAGTCGCGCTCTCAAGCTACATGCGACCCGCCTGCTGACACCTCAAGTAGTTCTGTGGTTGGGCCGCTGCTTCCTGAATACTCTTGGCCTGACACTGCTGGCAACAAGGCCACGTTCCATTAAGACTACCGAGAAAAACAAAACCTTCGATCCCATGAAGTTGCCGATGCCTGGCCTCCCGTCCGCCCTCAACTGACCTCCAATGATCTACGTCTTGTCAAGGTTTCACCAAATAAGCCACCGAAGAACTGCCGCGGCTTTGCTGGCAAATCGAAGGAAGTTGCCACAGAGTAGAGTTCACATTTGTGAACGGTCTCACAGTTCCTTTCTGGAGAATGCGACAAATGTTGGTGGCTGTGGATTTACGTGAGATATCAATTCATCTCAGGCGCGTTTCGACCTACAAAAAAAAATCAGTCAATGTCTGCTTACGTATCAAAATGTATAGTCAATGATCTCGAACTGGTGCGTATTAGCGCATGCATTAAAATTTCTATTTATCAATTCACGTTATCCGAATATTATGTCCATATGAATTTTGTGGACATGAAAAGTACTCGACCCTTTTTAATCAATGTTCACTATAAAAAGTAAGTCCAAACGTACTACGTAATTACTGGCTATTACGCATTAATAATTTTATATATCAGAATAATTTTTATGATTTCGACAACTATTTATTCATAACTAAGCGCCCTCTGCATTTTTTACGCAATAATTCAAAACAATGCGTTTCCAGGCCGAGGTTTGGGAAAGAGCAGAAATATTCGGAACTCATTCAGTGATGAATTATAAAAAAGCAGATTTATTCCTAAGCGAGTATAGTTTTTGTTCTATTTTGTTTTATAACCTAAATAGCAATCAAAAAGGCCATCACGAACCGCTAAATCGGTTCGACCTTGGGTACTGGCCAAGCAATATTTTGAAGAAGTTTCTGTGGACCGAAAAGGTGAGGCCTCTTGGACGAATTCGGTTCAATAAATGTAAATACTATACTATTAAAAGCTAGACAATGACTGTTCGCTAGAGCTCATAAACAGAACAGAAGAACAGAATGCACGCCAGATAGTCAGTCATACCATTTGACGAGGATTATAGCCTCGCTGTGAAAGTGAAGAAGGTTTTAAGCTCAAAGACATTCTCTTTGCTAATGAATATGAATGTAAGTTGTTCTGATGTATGCAGTGGTAAGCTTTATCAACTACGCTTGAATTGAAAAAAGTTAACATGAAAGTTTCTTTACTATTACCAAAAAAAGTGCGTGTCAATTAGCGTTGGGCACAGATTATCTGAGCCCTACGCATAACTATGAGAAACCCGACGATTACTTTCGTCTACGCAACTGAATTCCATATGCGTGTCTCTTTCTGTCCCTCTAATTTTTATACCGGAAGCAAGACATGCCAGAGCGTATGTGGTCTCTTCTGAACTATAAATACATCCCGAGGCAAACCAATGATGAAAGAGATTCATGCAGGGTTATGACTAGACAAGGCAAAGAGTTTGTAAAAGATTGAGGCCAAGAGCTTGTGCGGAGATATTTTTTAGAACCTGCAAACAAGACGCTTGTACCTTCATGCATTTTCATTTTAGTTATACGTCTGTACCTATCAAAACGGGCGCATCATTTTGCCGACGACTTAGTCTTGTATGTTAGCAGACCGAGAAAAACAGTGAATGACATATTATAGCTTAACTGAGCTGAAATTTTGGAGGTGGAGTGCTTTATGATGAACTGGATAACAACTCTCGGACAAGGTTCTTTTAAATAGAGCAAGAAGTTATCAAATAAACAAAAAGACTGTCTGCATTTTTTGCAAATTTTTCGCTGTTTGCACATTTTTTGCAAAAAAAATCGAATGCGATCAGATAAAATGTGTGCCCAATGGAACCGCTATCGATTTTGTTCGATTCGATTATAATACACGAACATTTATATAAAAAAAACGTTGTTTTTAAAGCAAATTTAATCTTAGGTCTGGACCACAGCGACGACTACAGCAATACGCCTAAACAACGTACGAAATCATTTGAAGGTAATAATAACAATTTAAACAGAAGAATAACATTACTGTAACAGGGTTAAGGGACAATAACAACCTATTAACTAAGGATGCATTGCAAGCCTAACACAAAAAGATAAACGTAAAACCTTCCTCTCTTATTGAACGTATTTACACACACTGTATTTTTAACTTATAAT
>NW_019213928.1:1163-107645 GCF_002532875.2 Varroa jacobsoni | reverse complement strand
TAATACACGATATAACCACGAAGCTTTGGGCGATTTTCGCCTTTCTAGAGGGGAAGTGTTTGCTTACGTCAGTTATTCAAAGGGATTATTGTTTGATGTAAGGTTACTCGTGTATGAAACCACACCAGAAGCTATTCAATCAGAGGGATAGGAAAATAGTTTGGCATTCAGAATTGGTCTTACTCATCAGCGAATTCAGACAACTTTTTGTCTTCAGGTTTAGACTCAGAGTTATAGCGGCAACGTACTAATATCATGCAATACTCAGACATGGATAAGCCCATATTACGGCTACAAGTTGATGAGATCCGATAAGTTTGTTACATAGGAATTTATACTTAAGTAGGTATATGCTTGGTTGGAGCCTTGCCTAACAGCCTAAACTTACCTACGTTAGCGTATTCATGCCTCTAAGCTATAAATATTCATAGCTGCGCTTACGGTGAGTTGGAATAGCATTACAGATATGAATTTAACAGATAAGAAGGAGTTAGTTACCCTGAGGTAGCACATAAGGCTGTGATAGCTTTATTAAAAGCGGTGATAACTAATTTCCCATAATAAGACTAAAAATAATTGATATACAGCAAGTGTATTTAAAAACTCTAATATTACATCAAGTACCCTGCCCGAACCTGTAACTTATCTAAAACTGACTTAACGATTTCAGGTTTAGTACAAGTAAGTCGTCTTAAACTTGTTATAGCATCTAACAATGCGTGTTCAGATACATTCGTGCTATTTTTCTAGTACTTATGCACTAATTTTTTTATTAGTTTATTATATAAAAAATGCTAGTCAACTTTGGAGAAATGTAACTGACTTAACTAAGGTAAAACACGTTTGATTTAGCCCAAGGAAAACGATCTTTATGAAAGTGACACAGATCCGATTATCTGACTCTAAACGAAAACATCTGAAAATTTCGTACAGAGTATATAATTTAAACCGGTTAACTTCAACATGTAAAAAATGAGATGTAAAAACATGCTTACAGACGCAGGCTCGTTTGATGTAGGCGTGTGTTATCGTAACGGCATTTAGTAAATGAACTGTCTCAACTTCAAAACACAATCGTAAATAAAAATAAGAAATACGCGATCGTCTGTATAGTAATTGCAAATTAGAAGAGGACGATGATTCCTACAAGGAAAATAAGTAAGAAAATAAAAATAAGAAAGTATGGAAGGGCTCCAGGATAATTTGTATAATTGAATATAATAAACGTCAGCTCTTTTATTCTAAATTTTTAATAAAAATTTACTTTAAAAAGAAACAGAAAATGGTACTAGTCTACCTGTATTCGATGCCGTACTTACGTTCAGTACGAAATATAGTAATTTTTCTATATGGAATCTACATGATGAACAGCTTAGCTAATATGTGCGGCTGAATCTAGTGGGAAAGTAGTTAGCAGCTAAACCTACTTTTATCAGATGTTCTGTCATGACATAGTGTTGTCCAGCCAGACAAAGCATTGTGGTGTGACGAGGTCAAACAAAAATAGCAAGCTCATAGAAACAGACAGATAAGGCGGCAGACGCAGAAAAAGTGTCTATCTCCTGGCAGGATGAAGGCTAACTTTCCCAAAGACATGCTTGACGGAGTACGTCATTCACATCGATGCTGCGTAGAACCAAAGCAACCGCAAGTGAGCTGTAGGTCGATCACGGTTGGAGCTTCTTTGAATCCTCTTCGTGTCAAAATGAAGGTACTTCCTGCGGTGCAAATAGAAAATGAAGCCGCAAAAAACCGCGCAAGAGGGACAGCAAAAGACGAAGACGTTGCGATCCCATAACCTTTTACCAAGCATTCTCCCCGAGGATCTGAGAAAGGCCTGGCACACATAGCCTGGATCACGCCGATGTAGCTTGAGAGACTGTACACCGGAGGTGTCTGTCCTCAGCAGTGTTACCTGCCAGCAGACCCTCGAGCAAACGGCCTAACATATCTGTATTCGAATAACAGGCTGCCCAGGCAAAGCTGCTAAGAACGCTGCCGATATCGGTGCTCCTCTTAGCTGTTCGTTGTTGGCTGCAGCTGATCTTCCTTCCTGTCTTTGGTTACCCATCGCATTGTTCGGGGGCCTTCGCATTCAGTTGCTGATCACCTTCGTGCGCTTTTCTGAGCCCCTTTTCTTCCTTCAGCTATCATGTCGACTCTTCCAGCTGCTTTCCTTATCGTCAAAGGAAGAAAGAAGAGCTCAAATACCCTCCACTTCTTATTCTGGTTAGCTCACTTTCATCTCTATCTACTTTCGGACCCTCGACCGTGTGCTAGGTTCGTATTCTATGATTCGAGCGGCTACTGGTCGTTAGACGTAGCCGAACAGATGGTTAAAGCACTACCAGGTGTAGGAGCCCGCAAAAGCAGTATCACTGCTTGAGCCCTGAGTTCCGATACATAAAAGCATAGGTGTTGCTAGCCGTCGACGTTGTTGATGCAGCTGCTGTCGTTATCGTAGAATATTTATAAAGATGCAGGAAGGCACCGGCAATAACAGAATTGGAGGCTACTTTCGCCCTTAGCTTCGTCCAGGGCTAGCTACCGCATATTTGCAATGTACGTACATAACGATAGCGTAAGTTTTTAAACACAATACTACATTTGGAGATAGCATTTTTTGTACACAGTGTACCATTAAATACGAATTACATTACATACATTATATCGACTCGTCACCTAGTTACGAGTCGATATAATGTAACGCGTCGTTTGATCACAGATAAATGTCGGCCATGGTCCTACCCACAGTAGATCTGTCCATTGCGTTCATTAGCTAAAATAAGTATACACTGTAGACTCGAAACAATAGAGAGAACCAGCTCCGCATGTACATACTTCATCTCCACTCATTGTCCATGCACGTTTTGGGGAATTGAATTGATCAACGCTTCCGAAGCTGTTTTTCGTTGTACTTTGTGTTAAGAGCATTGTGTTAGTTGTTAGCATTATAATAGGATCGACTGCAAATGGTAAGCCCGTCCTAAACCGGGTCGGTTAACATATTATAGCCTGGCGGAAAATTTAACCAGAGATGTCAATTTTGAGGGAAATCGTGACGTTATTAAATTTGTTCTTAAACTGGGTAATTATATAATGACAAAAGGAGATCTCACACAGAGTAGATATGTTATTTAAACCGATGTTTATTTTTTACAATTTCGATACATTTCCTTGTTTAAATGGGTTACGGCGTTGGATATATATATATATATATATCCAACGCCTATGGAGTAAATAGCATTTAGTATTTGTATTGCGTGCGAAATGAAAGAAATAAAATTTCATATGTAGTTCTGCTATCGACAGTGTCATCCTAAACGTCAAAGTTGTGTAAGTGCTCTATAGCGAACCTGAATGTATACTAAAAGCTACGCTGCACTCAGAATGTAACAGTTCTGCTGTTTTAGAGGACTAATTATAGGAATTGCAAGCATAGATATGCACTTATGTAAAATAGCTGGGCGACTCACGGAATTTGTAAGCTCGACTAATGAACCCAGACTCTGAATTTAATGATGTCACTTACGAATCTTTATCGAAACATGTTCAATATAACGTTCCAACAGGCCTTGTCTGTCAAATGAGGACATTATATTTAAACACGTAATTTTATACTCATCTTGCTACCGCAAATATGGTGTGATGTATCCTTCGTTCGATTTCTGGGCTGCTCTCCCATTCGCTTTGTGCGTTAGCGTTTTTTTTTTTTGTTGGAACGGAAAAGCAGGTAGATATACTAAATGCGTAATATCCCCAGGCAAACACGGCTGTCGACTCAGTTTTGCTCGGATAGCTTGAGAGCAGTGAACGTTTGGTGGGTTCTGACGGTTGCCTTGTGACATCAGTTGGAAGCCAGGCCATAATTCTGCAGGCGGCTGGTGTAAGTATGAGAAACTGGGAAGCAGTTTTTGACTCACAACCGACTTTCCAGCAGACCTAGGAGCAGACGAAAAGGGCTTGACAGCATAGTTCTGTATTTATGCCTTCTTCTTGCTCTATCTCCACTCCGTCATCGTAGGCTTGCATCAATTAGCTTGTAACCTGCTTGCGGAGTGCCTTTTTGATCCCGTGCAGCACTTCGTACCACTCTTTTTGACGGGGGCTAGGTGACTAGAACTTGCAGAATCTTATGATTCTCTACACGTTTTATGTGTATATATAATATACGAGAAGCGACCTCAGTAGGGAAAAAAAGATAGAAACGGTACACGTTGGGCTAAGATGCCCCCTAGTATAGCGTGAAGAGTAGTATAGTGGGTATAGTTGCTGGGAAGATCCCACATCCATACTGAAAGAGGGAATAAGGGCGCAAGTAGATGCAGGGTCGAGCAAAGGACGAAAACCTCATGACGTGCCAGAATATCTGCCTCGATCGCACTTTAAATATTCAATATTAAAAAGGCAGTTAGTGTGCAGCAGGGATAAGGCGCAATTAAGCTAGGTTGTTTTGTGCCGTCGAGATTAATTGTCGTAAATTTGGAAACCATACATTAGGCCAACAAGCTAACATATCATAAAAGAAAATTTCGGTCCTCGCAAATTGCTAACGCAATGTACTATTTATCTTGCTAGGAACTAAACTAGAAAGCATGACGTAGTTATCGACGATTTGTGCTTGATTAATGTACGAAGTCACATCTACTGGGTTGTCATAAACTTTATTTTTTAATGTAAATACTGAGCAGAGAACAAACATCTAAACACTGATTTTAGATAACCTAAATTGATGAAAAAGGTCAGCATTAGGATTAGTGGTATCTATCAGAAGGTTTTTAAATATTAAAGTTGTATTTCTAATCGCAAGCTAAGAATTGTGACCCGTCAACTACAATAATTCATATACAGGTGGCCAAGTCTAATTCAACTAACACAGATGTGATTTGATTCCAGGTGACCACTGTTAGCTCGTGGGTTGTAACAGAGCGTCAACCGCAAACCTATCGAATATGCCAAACACCCATATGAATGATGAGAAAGTCATTCGTGCAATGTAAAGCAAGAAAACGCGACTGTCAATATTTCGAACTACTAATACCCGCAGTATTTGTGTTATGTAGGACTAAGGTAAGGTAAGGTATACAGGAACGGACAAGAGCTCCCGAGTAGACGCATTTCTGAATGGTGTCAGACTGATCGGATCCTATCGTTGAATCTCAGTCTGAACTACACGTTCGCCTTGTTACGCTTCGTACAACTGCTATTCGGGCAGTGGCACCCCGCTTTGGCAGTAATAACTGCCAAACATTCACCTGGTGCAACGTATTATTACACCGTACTTCGCAAGCCATCAATGTGATGCGCGCGATCAGCAGTTGAAATTAGAAATGACAATGCCCAGTAGAGGATCGCCTGGAAGGTACCTTCGGTACTGAGTGGCTGTCCAGATCCGCAACCCATTTCAGCCTAGGAGACTGCTCTGAGAATCAGCCCTTCACCAAACTGAAGCGGATTCTGCAGCAGAACGAGCAAATAGGATTATCAACGAATATTAGAACTTTCAAAAGAACTGAAAATCTTGCAAGAAGAAGAACAGCTGAGTAGTCCCAGAGCCAAGCAACATAAAACACGAGAAAAATTGAATAGAAACTGCTACCTATAGAAATAGATATTGTAGTACATTCCTTTCAGAGTACACTTTCTTGATCTGCTACTTACTATACCTCTAGCTGGAATCTAGCCAGGAATTAGGACAATCAAACACTTCCAAGATCAAATTGTCGTTCTTCATTGCCTTCCTCAAGAAATTTTCCTACGAAATCACTGTCCGTCAGTCGCCATGGCGCTCCTCTACCGATTTACGAGACTCAACGATAGGTCCAATACTGGTGAGTGTATTACGTCTAGAGTAATGTTTGTTTACACAACTATGAGTGAGTTTGCCCTCTTCTTTAGTATAAGCATACACACAATGTCGGGAGAACAAAACCAGCGTTGGTCCCTCATCGTCATACACGTCGACAATCGTTTTTTATTTATTCCAAATTTAAACAGTTTCAAGAATCTTAACCTATATATACTGACACAATATCGAGCTATAAATTATTTGCGTGATATTCTTGCCATCAGCTTTAGAAATAGATGCTGCAGATGGCGTAACGCCCTCCTTTACAGATATTTGCAAAAAAAGCTTTAAACAAAAATAAAGTCTAGTAAAGAAGTATCTTGATACGTCTCATTCACTAGTGTTCGTATTCCCAAATACTCGCCTTATCGCCTTTTTTTTATATTTTTCTAAACGCTTCTGTTACAAAAAGGTCACCTGATGACACTTTGTCAGTGGATGTTACCGTACCTATTTTGCGCCTTAGAGGCAGTGTGATTTGATAGCACGCAATGCAGTCTTAGCATAACTTGTATGCGCAAGGTATTAAGAAACGACAATATGAAAAAAGAACAGCTACAAGCGGGGCACCTGCAGCGGAGATCGCAGGTGGTTCGATGTTGTGGTTGACCACTACATTATTATATAATCCCTTTGCAGGCATCTTCACGTTTATCGTGACACGAACGGTAACAAGAGACATCCATCGTGACGCTGTCACGAAAGACTTTGCGCACGGGTAAGTAGCATCTTACAACGGCCTACCTTGTTTGTTTTGAATTTATATACTGACTTACAAACTACGCTTGTTCGACGATGCAGTGTTTGTCTCATAGAAGGGACAAGTTTTAAGATACCATATTAAACACGGTTCGCGAAACACGAATAGTGACATTCACGAGGATTGTGCTTACCGTAAGTATTATTATCTCGGTACATTTTATAATTAGCCCTACCTAAATGCTCGTCCAGGAAGTGTATTATGTAGACAAATTTCACATGCCTACCTAGTTCGCTATATCTGTAAGAATTACTCCGCTATTTATAGAACGTTATACTATGGCAATATCCTGTTGGAGTGCTGTTCGAGACGAGCTTCTCAGTCAGTTTCTCATAAGTAATAATTGGAAAAAAAGAACGCTGTTATCTTTAAGACGCTCGAAAACTATTTGGAAATTTCTTCATTTGAAGTATCCCTAAACAAGCAAAACTATTGCAAATTGTCTGAAGACTGCCAAATTCTTGCCTAGTTAATGGGAAGCCAATGTATCGCTAACGGGGCGCAATAAATGGTACATGTGTTAGTGTTATTTCGCTTCAGACATAATAGTAAAATCTATTTAAGTAATAATAATAATAATAATAGTAACACAACGTTTAATCTTATTTTCTTTGGCTATCATAAAGTCAAGAGCTTACATGAACTTAGAAAAGTTAACAATTTTGACAATAAAGTCTGCTATCTCCCAACGGTTAGAGGCAGGCTACTACTAATACTGCTATCGACACGAACGCAACATTCAAGCTCTAGACAATTCACCATCTTTGAAGATTCTAATCAACCTGCAGAAGTTCTAGGTCAGCATGGGATGCAATTAAGTGCGCGGCACCAGTTACCAACCTACTGAGCTCCTTAACACTATATAGCAGTAAAGTTTCTTTTTTTTTTTTTAATCAAGCCATGAAGATATCGCGCGCCTTGAACCATCGACCCCTCGCTTTCTCAGCTAGAGGCTTGATCGGCTAGAGATAGAAATAAGCGCCAGTAACCAGACGTACCGGGCGATCCTACTCTGATGGTAATGATCGACCGACCTTCGGCCGAGTGCTATCCAAAATGCACGAACCTTGCTTAATTTTTTGGTTTGGTAATTATAGTATAATTAGGAAGATAATATCGCTTCTGTGGGCTATAAAGCGAAGACATCCTGATCGCATTCCTCTTTCGATTCTAGTTGGTGTGAACCAAATAACGTAATCTTTCAGAAGTATTAATCGACAACTGCGCGAATATAAGAGGAAGAAAACAATAACATTCTGCTCCGTTTGGAACAAACATACGCCTCCACATAGATAGTACGTGACGATAACGAGATGGCTATCCACATATATAGGCGGTATCGGCATATTGCCGAAACCTAACATGTATCGAGCGGATCGGTATTGAACAGATGATTGTTTCAAACGTGATAATGAACTATACAGGCATACGCTAGGATGGAAAGGCTTTGCTGCATGCCATTGTACGGATTCGGTTGGTCAAATTGCTGATCACATTAGCCAGTCGGTCAGATAGCTTGCGCTAGGAGTAGTACCGCCCGCCAGCGTACCTCTGATCATCCTTGGTCGAAAATAAGGCACGCACCCCGGGAGGGGGTAAACAACAGAAATATCGATTTTTTTAAACTCTTCCTAGTAGGTTCTGCTTGTCGCTTAGATCCGCCTCGTGCTATGATAGCATTGAGATGTCCGTTCGATCCTTATTGCATATCGGCATGGAGTATCTGTGATTGTCGAATGGCGTGATACGTTGCTTAAGCTGGTGATACTGCAGTTTGATCCACTCGTTGTTGTTTCCGAAACGTTGATAGGCGGCTGGCTAGCTAATACTGACCGGCAAATGTATCAACAATGCGGTCGCTGAACGACTCAGCCCGCAGGCTGGAAGGGGTGCAAAATTTGGGCTGATTATACAAGCTGTGGCTGACGCTGTTGCGAACGTTGACGTGGGCGGTATCGACACCGTGGATGACGTAAGCCTTGGCCAATAGGCTACTTCCGGCCGAGAAGCCGTACTTCGAATTACGCCAACGACGAGCCAGTTTATTATAGCCAGAGTTCATTTCTTCAATCAGTTTAATTTCCTCTGTCACATAATTGTATATCAACGTAGCATTGGGTTTGGTTGGCTGAAGAGTGCATCAATTTCTTATTGGCAACACCAGTGCGAAGGTAAGTTTGGCTGTTCTCGTCGTGAAGCAAATTTCGAAGGCAACATTCCCGCTTAGTTTGTCACGAATCGATAAACTTCGTTCTTGCGATCTATCCCTTTATTATGTTAATCGACGAACAACGCCATTGCCGGTTAGATACATATCTCTCCCAATCATAATTTGTATTATGTACGTACCTCATATCGTAAAGTAAACTTCAAAGTTAATTGCGCTGATAACTCTAGCAGCAGTTATTCCGCTCACTTCAGAGTGCACGCAGGGCCATCTTGTTTAACTGTTACACAAGTAGCCATCGTATGATAGAGGCGGTTACGTCCATACTCAGCTTCGTAACCCGACGTCTAATCAATGCCCGGTGCTGATTGATGGAAGATGATTGTTATAAACGTGAAATGTAATCTTCTCATGCCCTCTTTAGACTAGGGTTATGAGTAAAATCTGTTAGGCTGTCATGACAACAAACGACTCAGGACACCCGTGGAGATTGGCGCTTAGACACTGACTATTAGCATTTATACGTTATGGTACTTGACCAGACTTCGGGAGCCAACTAGCATAATGACAATATATATATACATATATATATATATATATATATGATAAACTGTAGGCGAAACTTAATGGGTACAGTGTTTCTTCGAATATAAAACATTATGAAAAGTCAACTTTTAGAATGTTTCGAGCGCAGACGTTGCCAGATTCCTTGGGGCTTGAACTTGTCCGTCGAATAAATTTATAGCAGTGGTTTACTAATAATATTTGATGTGGGGTACAAAAATGAATAGAAAATAGAACTCGACATCATCTCCTCCTGATCCATCCTGTAACTGGCAGGAGTCTATCCAACGGTTGTTTTCATGTTTCAGGTATCACCGGTGGGCGTTGTCGTTTGTTCGAACTGAAAAAACTCTCGGGGTGTTCTTGGTGATCCGGAATCCCGCGCAAAGCTCAAGGTGAGCCAACATTTGCAACGTTTTAAGATCAATACACGTAGGTATTACCAGAAGCGTATAAGCATACAAAATACTGAAGTACGGATAATCAAAAATCAATAGAGTTCGCTAAGCTAAGTTTCATTACCTTGTTAACTTCTGACTTACTCTGAAACCTACTGACCAAATATGTTGAGAAAAGGAAGGACGGAATCGAGGTTTTACTTGTGTCAGGCGTAGGCTTATAGTTGAACAAAAAATCCAGCCTGAAGTACTCTGCAAATTAAACCTGATTGAGCTGTAAACCTGCTTATCTATTTCTCACCTGGAAGCCTAATGCTGTTACCCCTGCCTGCATTTATCTTTGTATTCGTTCCGGCAAGAACAATGCATGCATATACATCAATACACCTATGTATATATATATATATATAATATTATTCTTTGGATCTCTTACTTCGTTTTCGATACGCAGCTTAGTCACCTCAACTTCATTGGATATCTGCTTCCCAGTTTCCGGTTTCTAAACCCACTTTCCGAATGATAATATACTGCAAGATTCAAAGAAAGAATTTAGTTACAGTGCGATTGCAGGAAGTACCCCTGTTAATAAAATCAGTTTGACGAGTAAAAACGACTGCGGCGAACCAACACGATTTCCTCAGCCTCCACTAGTGCCGTTTTTTCTTTTTGGTTTTTAAGCCTGCAGTAAACCCCAGTTATTTTCTATGTCCATTATGTATTTGCGCACATGTTCCATTTGGTGCCTCTTTCTGCACGCCAAAATTATTGCAGCAAGTTGCTTTACGTTTCGTCGAGGCCGCTGGTAGCAAATAGTTCTCTGCTTTCATCGCCCAGTGAACTGACGTGTGTTAGCTCTGCCCCTGTTCTTACCTTCACATGTGCGCCTTCGTATGGGAACAGAAATTGGGCGATGTAGAGTTGGTTTTCAAGTGTAAAAAATCCAAAGCAATCGACAGGCGGCTAGAGCAGCGAACATACATAGCTCTATTTTTAGATATGTTATGAGATCCTGGAAACTGAGCCAAGAGTGAACTATCGCGCTTGAAACATCAGCTTAATCTAAAAGAGGGGTGTCGTTACAACTCTCATGTCTCCTCTGCTTCAGTGTGCAGCATAAATAGATTTTGAAGGGCAAAGTAGCTGAATTTTAGAGTAATTGCAAAGCTTGTTTTTGCTTTAAATAGGTCGTTTTTAAGAACGCTCCAGGAGAATTATGGAAAAATATCATAGCACTAACAGCAGGCGCCCAAGGCTGGTATTCAGCTTATTCATATTTTACATTGCGCCTGTTGTGTGACACATTAAACCCTTAACTACAATTATCGTTGCAGGTGTTGTGTGGACTTTACGTTGACATTACTGAATCGGGAGCATTTCTCTCGTAATGAAAGCTTATCCGAAAAACAGACGCCGTTCACAGTCGACTCGCCTGCGCACGGCGCGGCCAAATGGTTGCCCCTGGCGGAGCTGGCCGAGAGAAGGTTCAACACAAACTTTTTTTTCTCTAATTTAAACACCTGAACTATTAGATAACTGGGATAACTCACTGTGAAAACCTTCATGACACATTGCTGTATACTATTGATCTAGCGACAGCGAGATGTTGTATAATGCTAACTTCACTGACACACCTATGAGTGCGAGCGTTCTTTAATCGAATACTCTTAAGAAGATCTTCTCTACAAAAAAAAAAAAAAAAAAAAAAAAAAAAACAGGTAGAATTGGCTTATTTTTATATGCTGAGATCACTTGCAAGCATTGATAACCTTTTGTTACTGATTGAACATACAGGTTCGCTGACGAAACAGGCGAGTTCCTCGTCGAGCTGTCCATGGCCAACGTGTCCACCATGTTCGATGCTGATATAAAGGTATGGGGCGTGCATATCCATATTTTTTTCCTTGATAGTATTTTCATACGATTATATTCACCATGAGAAACCAGCGCTCGTCTGTAGTTATGGCAGTGCAGTAGCGGAAGAAGCAGTGAGTATACGCTTATGAAGCGGAAATTCTAATAAAACAAATTTATAGATATATAAGCCTTTTGAGAAGACCAGTGAAGAAGCCGCGCCCATAGCAGAATGTGCAAGAGCTGTTCTACGCCCGGAAGCATGATGGCAGCTTATCCGATAAACGCAGTTAGAGTCTTGAAGATTTTCTAGCGGTTCTTTTCAAAAAAGCGCGGTGGGAGATCTGTCAGATCTTTTCTTCCAGATCGTTAAGGGACGATCGAACAGCTAAAACGTATCAAAGAGTGTGAAGTGTATCCGCATGCAAAGGCGATAGCAAATAGGTGTCCAATCGTTTTGATTTCTATTATCTTCAAGATGACGAAATGAATGACCTACGTAAAAAGAGTCTTCAGCGCGAAGCGCCAAAGGTGTATTTCTTTAACATAAAACATGGCGAAGGAACGGCGATAAGCGGTAAACTGTCTGTTAGAGTTTTAGAATATCATTGCTATAAGTGAAAATCTCTTGTTAACATCACATATAGTGACTTAAAGAGTGCCTTCGACACTATGCCATACGAGACGACCCTGCTTGTTGTTGCCCTCTAAAAACGGTATCGAATTAGATTCAGTCAACGATTTTATACTTCAAAAGGATTCTAGGCAAGGTCATAGGCAAGGTCAGTGACCATCAACTACTCGGAAGGAATAACATTGGACAATGCGTTAGTTGTGCTTTTCCACTTCTCTAGTCGATGAGACTGATAAGGACCACCACTGGAAAGACTGGCTATAATAATTTTATGTGGCGAAAGGCCACAGGATTCTATTTTGTAAGGCTATAGGAAGAAATGGAATTGTCGTTGCTTTGTTAGAAATGCAATGCACTGCACAACAACGTGTAAGCCTCAGCCTGAGATCAGTCACTGTGCATATAAATTTATAATGTATGAACCTCGCGCATGCGTGAGCCCGCTGATGTACGTTTCAGCCATTTTAGAAACTCAATAAAATAAAAGAAATAAATTTACTAGGCAAAAATACTACGTAGCCTCTCTATAGGGTAACATTTTACCGTTGACTGCGCAGCCGCGATTTTCCTCCTTAGATTGAAATAGAAAGCAGATAGTGATGACGACGCCGAACAATGCAGGAATTGGTATCTTATGTGAGAGTGACGTCTTTCCTAATTTGTCTGCTGGTACGAATAGCAGAAAAGGGCTTATTATTAAAGGTCACGTTTATACAGAAGCGATAAGTCATCCTCGTATGTGGCATACTAGAAAAAAAAACCCAATTAGTAAGGTGAAAGTGTAGTCCGACCTGACAGAAATGACTAACCCAAACACAACTGCTATATGCACATAAACCACTCGGCTACCGTCTAACTTAGACATAAGCAAACCGGCAGCCAACTTGGTAAAAATATGCAACGACGTCTCGGAAGCTTTTATGAATAGTCATCACGATTTCAATACCGGTCTGACGACGATTTCTTGGTTGAACCAAAAGCGTCGGAAACCGAAAAAATCAGAGCTTGGAAAAAAAAGAACCGGTCATACTTATGATAACGATGTTTATTGTTATTACTATCAATTGGGTCGACCCCAACAGAGTTCGTCGACAAGTTCGGCCGATTAAAGCCGATTCATTTCCACTAATTAAGACTATGCTAATTAAAGCGTTTAGTTCAAGGTAAGAAGCAAAGTGAACTGCAGTGCACTGCCCGACGTATTTTCCGGAAAAATTCTCTGACCAGCTCTTTTTACACTACATACAATATTTAGCCGTAATACAAGAGTCTAAAATATGAATATGTACATATTCTAATACGGTGTTTCTTATTATTATTATTATTCAAGATGAATTTTAAGAAAAAGCAGTAAATAGAATATGGGTAGTATAGGCTGTTGTTAGTGGTTTTCGAAGTGTGTGTTCGAGTGCCGACGTCGTCAACCGCGTTTTGAGGTCTTCTCTGGATATCGCATACGGAAGGTACACCTTTTCTTATGACTCGTACTTTGCTGCATTCTAAAGTCTGAATTTTTTTCTTTTACAGTATTTGGGTATCACTCTATCTACTTGTTTTGCTACTCTGTCGCGGTCCACTTTTTCTACATTTTGTTCACGGTATCCATTAGAATTTCGACACCTAAGAGCTCAAAGTACCGCATCGATCGAGCCAAGGGTTAGTTTTAGATTGAGAGGCAGCGTGTGTACACGTGGGCATGCTACTTCGTGTTGAACTTTTCCGAGATGCAAAAAACAAACAGTATATAGTGTTTGAGCAGTTTCCACACTGCAACCTTACAGCAGGGCTCCCCTTTTTACCTTTGTCATAAACAATGGCCGAAGTAGGGAGTAGCAAGAGCAGCGTTAGCAAAGTCAACAACGATTATATTAGGATTTGTCATGGACGCAAACGGGAAAAGAGATTGAGGGCAATCGTCATTGTCATAATTTCATATAGAAGCATATCTAACGCACGTCCGATAACGTACCTTAGTAGCTTTTTAAGTTCTTTAAATATCCATTTTTCTGGTACGCTTGAGCGCTTAGCACCCCACGGGCTAATATGGACATGCGTGAAATGCATTACGAAAGTTCTACGTTTAATTATTTCTGCCAAACAACCTTTTACTGGGACTTAAGCAAAATGTTTTCATGTAGTGAACCTATTATACCAATACAGCAAGCTGCTATGTTCTATGTCTGACCTTTAGTTCTACGAAAAATTTCTCATATCCCACCAGGGCTAAGCTCGACAGTGGAAAGTGCATAATTTCGAAAATACAAATATTGTGATCCTATGAGAGCAGAATATATTTACACGTTTCCCAAAGCGCTTTGGGTCCGCTGCCGCACGTTATCCATGCGTGTACTGCAGGACAGGCTTAAACGACGTCTATATAATATATAATATCAACGCGTGTGTGATTGTTTCACACGATCGGGGTGACGTCTTGCAACATTTGAGAACTGCAGTGGTTAACCTTATAAATAAGGTTTATATCGCTCAAATGGTAACATCGGATGAGACACTAAGTAAATATATGACCATATCTTGAAGTCACAGATTTGAAAAAATAGACAAATGCAGTGTGAGACCTGAACTCAGCGTGATTTCTACTTTAATTTATTATGCTATTATGCTATGTAATACGTCTCGAAACCTTTTCTGTTCGGCCATCGTACCTGAGTACCTCTTTCAAATGAAGTGTTCAACTTCAGTACAGAGGAACAGCAGCAATGATTAGTGATGTATTGGTGGTTGCTAGACACTAGTTAAAGTAAATAGTAACCGTATTTGGTTGATTTTGGCTCTAAAACGCAGTTTGGGATTCGGGGCTAAGTTGAAGTTTCACGCAGATCCTCTTCAACAAACAACTATCTGTGTTTGACTTTCAGGAGGGAAGTAAATCGACAATTTCTTTCAAAGAGCTTTCATGTGTTTCTCTGAGACGCGTATACGTTACGCTGTTATGTTTGTCATTAACACGATGTGTTCATCTCGTTCGTTTCTATTCAGATTCCGCCTCATTACATGGGCAACTCAATCGGAGTGGGAGCTCACGATGAGGGTCGACGATACACAACAACTATGCACCAGCAGCACATTGTTAAGTGAGTATGTACGCCCGCGAGATTGAGTAGGGTTAAGGATTTAAAAGCAGAAGGTTTCCGATCGTGCTCAGATGACCAAATTGATCGGCAGTTGTAAATATAACCATTTGTCGTAAGTTATTATACAATGCATTGATGCTGAGATTTCTGTATTCATTTCACGCTCATCAAACGTGAAGCAACAATTTCAACGTACATATTAACTGCGTTACACACAAGCCTAAATAAGATTTTACAAAATGGTCACTTCGTATTTATCAGGGGGTCCCTAGTTAACTATGTCCTTGACACTTAACGTCGAAGTGTTTCTCTGAGGAATCACAGGCTTTATATCACTACCTGAACTGGGTTCTGCACATACGGCAGCAACTATTCAGCCAGCTTGTCAACTATAGTTTCGTTTGTAGATACAGATATTTGATCCACTCAGTTATCAGTGCACCTATTCCCAGAAGTCTATTTAGAAGTACTGTCTATTATCTAACAGGCGCTTTTACTCACGAAAGAGTATCGTCGGTAGAAGATTTCAGACATAATGAAAGATGTTTCCTTGCGCGACTAATATATATATATATACATAGCATTACCATCTATAGCAGGGATATGTGCCAAGGTACCAAAAGTTTTTAATGTTTTGTCGTAGTTTACTACGATGTACTAGACGCCCAAACGTGAACCTGCTGACTTATCTATTGCTTTGGGCTCGTACGATATTCCACCAACAGGATCGAGTCGCCCTTTTTATCGTTTGGCGGGTTCGAATGGAATGTAGTAGTCCTGCCCTTCGGAAGTCCCGAAGATAACGAGTCTCCCCGTGCACCCAAGGTTCTTCTCAACAGACTCACCGGTAACTTTCGACGAACAAGCAGTTCGCCAACGAGTCCTATTTAGATAGAAACGTTTTAGTTTTCTAAAGGATATATTACAGTACTATCATTTTTTTTTATTGATAATTTAGAGCAGATTTCATACCGATGTCACATGAGCGCATGCGCAAGGAAATGGAGCTTCCCTTTTCAATGGATGCCTACGTTTATGAGCAAGTATTATTAATTTATACAACATACAAGCGCGCCGCTTCCAGGACTTGAAATTGATTGAAAAAGTTTTGTCTTTATACTATTGTCGTTGAAAAAAATAACATTGATTTATTCAAAACTTAATAAAAAGCACACGAATGTATCTTTTTTTTTTTTTTTACCAATTATTCTACTTTCTCTACAAAGGTATTCTACTCTGTGAATATTTTCACCGTACAAGAGTACGGCAAAGATACGAGAGCACCACATTGACGAAAATAGAGCGTATTTGCCATTCTAACTAGTGAATGATGGTTCTTATAAGGCCAGACAACCTGTTGTCGGTCGCTGTCATTTTTTACATGATGCAATATATTAAGTTAATTCAGTGCGTGATAATATTGCTTATTTTTGTTACCCCTGGCAGGGTCGTTATATTAGTTTTATAGCACTTGATGATCGTACAAACATATTGACAACGTTATTGGATTGCAGGACAGACAAATTATCTAGCCGCAACGCTGTTTATTACAGTACGGACAGAGTGTTTCCTGTGGTTGCAGCGCTCTAGAATAATTAGAAAGATCGCATCAACATTTAAATGAATTATTAAACAATTAAAAATCTCCCTTTGGATAGCCATATATCCTTGCCAATGCAGGCTGTGCCAAAAAAACACAATTTCTGTTAACTGGTATGTGTACGCATGTAAACGCATCTAATGGTAATTTCAAGCAAGTCAGCCCATATTTGGTTTCAGGCAGATCATTGCCGCTGGCCACTTTTCAGTATCTACGGGTAACAAACTACTCCGAACGCCGTCCGTGTTCTATTCAATCAGATCTACACGACGGATGTGGTTTAATATTTATTAGCACGTGCATTGCAGCTGCCCTGTACAAAAGTACCGGGGGAAAATGATATCTTGATCTGTTGAAGAAACAAGTGCTGTTTCTATGTGGCCCCACGAAAGCGTGCTCGTGCGTTAGATCGCCAAAGGCTGACTGCTAGAAGATCAGTCAGTGTCTTTTCAAAAGTGGACCAGCTATTTTTGTAGCCCCTGGTTACAAAAGCAAACTTTTACTCATAGTTATTCATTTATGAGCAGAACCCCTAAATATATTAGTGCCGGTGCCTTTGATCACATCTGTACTGTATAATCGAGCCTATACTGCGTGTGGTTAGTTTAATGTCCAATCCAACGATGGACGGTCCTGTTTTGTCGGCCATGTTCTGTGCTAGGCCGTGCTTGCTGCTTCTGGGACAACTTCGAAGCGATGCTTCATGATGCTACTTTTCGCCACACCAAAGCAGCGACGATGTCTACGTCGAACGATGGAGAAAGAAAAAAGGTAGCCTCTGTTACTTAAGGCTTTGCACTATTTCGAACTGAGAAGTCCGCGCGAAGTAATTCCGATAGGCAGATCAGCCGTGGTCGCCCGCTATCAGTGTGCGAAAGCTGAAAGCCAAAATGCAGACTGAGGGCCGACAATCGCTAGCCTTTTATTCGCTGCCCCTACCTTTCACTGAGCGGAAATATATTTTTATAGGTGAATAGCGCGTATAACGACGGCAGATAGAAAGAGAGAGAGAGAAGCAAGGGGGCGCACCGGACCGGGAATTTTCAACTGACGCCATTGTTCACTTCTAACTGCTTTGCCTGCCAAGTGTTCCCCTTGCCTTGCTGATATGTACAGGCCGAACGGCCGAGGCCTCGCGAAGTCTGAAAAGGGGTTCCAGAGCGCTGCAGATTTGTCAGAAGTAGGAAGGAGATAGCGATTCGTTTTGCTTGCTCTCTTTATAATGCTGCTATGAATATTGAAAATCTATAGAGATTAAGATGACGACAGTAGATGGGGAGTTTGGGAACCGCGCGTGTCCAGCATATGCGTAACGTCCTCTAAGATACATTTATAATAGATCGTACAGCACGCCATGTATGTGACCACCGTATGTATTCGTATATAGGTAGAGTAAAGCAACCGCCTGATCAGTTACCCCGATCAGTTTTTACTTACATTCTATGACAGATCTTGCAAAAGAAGCGTTGTAGTACGGTCAGTTACCTTTCGTATTCGCGCATTTGAAAGAAACAAAACTAAGGATTCGCAAATGCCCGCAAGCTTATTTCTGCTGCTTGATAGCTACCTTTAAATTATTGAGTTCTATGTAAACTGAATATGGTTTATAATTACATAGTGACGTGAACAAAGGCTAAGGTCACTCAGCGACTTGTAGTTAGGATAGAGAGGATATGACGCTTTATCTTCTGCTGGCTAGGCTGAGATTTTGACGTTCGAGTGATTCGATCAATGACGAAATGGGGCATGTTGAGCTACGGGTGTCTGTCGTACTTATCTTCTAGCTTTTAGCAGTTGTACGCCACGATGCCGTTCACCTATGAATAAAACGTACTATTTATACATTTGGACATATGTTTTGCTATTCTTATGCTGGTTAATTTATTTACTATGTCCAAATAACAGTATATATAGTGAATATATAACGATTGCTGGATACATAATGCTACTATTTTAAAACAACAGCTATATACTGGCTGAGCTGCGAGCATTTTAGATGAATATATATTGCCTCGAAGTTTCTCTATACTGAAGCATAGCTAGTATTTACAATAAAATAATAATTAAGATAATAGTAGCTTGCAGAATACAATCGTTTAGTTTGCCTATTCTGCGCATCCAAACCATATGTCGCTTTATGTTTCAAACAGTGTGTACCCTTCCTAAAATCTGATGAGATGTCTTTCAACTATACAAATACCATAAAAAAATAAGTAAAATTTTTCTGTTCGTAACGGTCGGTGCGAGGATTCGACTGCGGAACAGAGTAAAAACAACTTAGGCCCAGATTAAATTCGATACAAATCTAATTCCATCTTATAATTACCTTGGCGCCTTAGATAAATTGACAGTGACACCAAGAAGTTTGTAAAAATACAAGCAACAATAATAGTAGCTGGATCGTAATTTTTAGTAAACCTGAGTAAATTTTACGTGCTTTCTATCTTAATGCTGTACTGGAAAGTGACAGGTATCGTAATATTGATGTGATGATAAGTGATGTTAGAAGGACGATTCACAATATGGCAACGTGCTAGCCTTATAGGCCAAGCATGTGCGTGCTTTGTATGATGGTTTTTCTAGGTCCGGCGACCTTTTTGTTTTGGTTCTATTATTGTACGTTTCGTAGTTTTCAAGTATCTCTACTATATAAGAACTTCCTATAGAAATCTATACGGTAACAACTCTAAGGTAGTCTCCGTTGGCACTGAAGGGGTGTTGGTGTTGAGAGTCTGAGGTGTTTATGTATATTATCTTTATTATAAGACCAATGTTTATTTTGTTCATTGGCGTTGAAAGCACACGCATTCATCATTGGGAATGTGCTTGCTCGCTAACCTTAGGCTTCGTGAAAAATATTTCACTCATATATGTTGTCTTCGTGTTCACTTCGACGAAATGCTGGTCTGCACACGGAATTTTATAAAATTCATGACACACTATTTTTATTGGTTAGGTTTCCACTATTGTACTGCTCCGCATTACCCTCCATGTCTCATCTTTTATTTATTTTTTTTTTTGCTTGCTGAGATATTGCTCTATTACCAAACGAGCAAATGGCAAGTTCTGTAACTTCTACTATCTGGAAGTAAACGAGGAAAGGTCGAAAATCGCATAATGCTTTATTAGGTTACATCCTGCAAGTGTCGAAACTATCCTACCTGCGTAATGACGTTTTTCGCCGGCTACTGCGAGTATAGGCGTGATTAGGTCACTTTCTGCTTAACCGATCGGTTTGTGGGTTTAACTGAAGCATTTGTAGTTACTTTAATCAATTCAGCGAATCTTTCGACCACTCGGATGACGACACATGGAATACAACCGGCAATGGATAAATGACTGTTTAAGGCGGTACTGATGACGGCTTTGCCGGCTTTAAAGCATCAGAAGAAACACATTTCATTATAAGTAACGAAAGACAATTTACTCTTTATTCTGACTTATTTTTTTTGTTTTTTTTTTTTATTTTTTAATAATCTTATTCTAAAGCATTTCCTCATAAAGGTTGTTACTATTTCTTTTACCATACATGACGGCTAGCCAGCACCGTGTTTGCTAGCTTAATGCCTCAGAGTGAATTTTATATTAGATTTAATGGGCAATGAGTTCTAGAAAAGGGGAAAATGTCTGTTCCAACTGCTACGTGGTTACAATTATTTGACATCAAAGGCTCCTCTCGTGATCAAGTTTGGTCTGACATATGCTCTGTGCTAATTCATCAAGTCATTTAAAAAAAAATGCAGCTCTGCAGAAAATACGGTTTACATTTGATTTGATGGAAGCGAAAATATGGTTCGTTTTACCAGTTTCAGCTTATTCTTTTCTTTTTCAGCTTATTCATGAGCGTTTACCCTGGATATAACAATAAGGCACTCTCCATCAAACACCCCCACCTCGTTGAGGGTTGCGTCTGCCGACTGAATCACATTGCGAATTTCCCATTTAGAGAGACATGGCACATTTTTCTCACCGTTAAAACAAGCCTATATTGTATCGTTCACGTGTTTAGTATTGGCGGACACTTATGCGCCTGGCAGTACTTTAGGTATAGTCAGAGCAGTAATTGTTTAGATAAGAGGCTGTGCCTTTAACTACGTACCATATTAAGGTGACGAAGACTAGGGAAAACTGTTACTGCCAAATAGTAAACGGTACATCGTTTCCTATATGTCCAATTATAATTTTTGTTCATCCAATTCACTTGTTGTGCGGTGCTCGCCAGTACTTCTACATACGTTTTGCGTCGTTCCTAGCACTTCAGCATCCACTGTCTAATATAAATATATATATATATATATATATATATATATATATATATATATTATATATATAGCCAATAGCGGTTTTCATCCTGGCTGGCTTTGTCTTTCGGATCTACTGAAATAGGCCTTACTCGGTTCGAACTTTCATTTTCGCGAGGCATCATTTGACCTTCAAGAATTGCAGAGTCAGGATCTCTTTCTTTTCCCACATGGCTCCCGTCTTGGCCAATGAAGGCCGAGGACAGTTAGGTACCCGTAACTGTGGGCTCCCCCAACAGTTTCCCGGAACAGACTTTTATCATTTTGGTCGTTTCCCGTTTGTCATCATATAGAACGAGACTTAGGCTGACTCATCAGGTACCGCCGCGTTCTTGTTGACATGGGCCTGAAACTCGTCAAATGCAAAAGTGCTTGTTGCATAGCTTTACCGATATATGCTACAGCATATGTGGCTCACCTTTGTCAGAAGCTAGATATATTCAAATAACCCTACTGCAATTCTTAGGAGAAAATATTTGTCAAATAGCACCATATACATACATAAATAACCTATACACATTCATGGGATCTAGGTACATATATGCCGTTTGCATCCAACTCAACCTGGCCAGTACTATAACTTGCTTCATTGTTTCAAGCCAAATGAGATAGAATAGTCTAGTTACCCATTTTTTTCTTTGTCTCCTAATAAGGCAACGCTGGCAGACTATTCTTCTTCCATGGGTCTTATTCCTCGTACGACTGTAGACACCAGCTCTAGACTCAAATTCACCTGTCCGTGACGCAGGCCACTCGTGCCAATTGGCGACAACGTTACGAGGCAAAGTGGACAAAGAAGGCCTAGACTGGATCAGTAGTATCGTTTAAATAGTTCACCACACGGCTAACAGGTAGAAGGATGCAAGCCGAAAATAGGTAGAAGGAAGTGTTTCTCATTGACCCTAAACGAACGAGGGCAGATAGACTGGTAAGATAGTTACCTCGTTGCAGGCAAAACTGCTAAGTAGGTGAGCATTGTACTGTCGGCTAATAGGTGCGTATCTTTGACCGTACGTACTACAGTTCGTAATTTGCCATACCTGGTAATTTAATTGCTAACTAGGACACCGCAATATGTTGCGGCTTGACCAGGCACCTAACACTTCTTTCCTTTTGATCCCGTCTGTATAACGCAATATAATATACTACGGTATAACTGTAACAAGTTGGCACATGATAACAATACCAAATCAGTTACACTTCGATAATAGGAGCACGGTAACCGTGTGAGAGCAGGCATCTTTCATAAAGTAGTCGTTACTGAATTTTAAAGCAAAGTTTACATTTTTATGGAAATCTGTGGTTTACAATAGTTTCTTTCTAACGTTTTTATCTAAATGCGGGTAGAGTTTTGTCCATCATAAATGCCAGCCTTCTAAGTAAACGAGCCAAGTTAAACTGTGCGGCGGCAAGAAGTTGTTATATGAATGGTGGATAGGTTTACGTAGCTCGACCAGGAGAGAAGTATTGCTTTTTCTGCTCGTCTATGAGCAAAGTGAAAATAAAATTTTTCGCGAAAACGGTTAGCTTTATGGAATGAAGTCTTCCTACTTACTTAATTTACGTTTAGTTTACGCTGCACTTATTGGCATAGTTTTTTTTTTCTAAATCTAAACATGTTTCTATACCAAGAAGTTTGAAGCTCGTCGTAGTCTATAGAACCCTAAGAGGAGATTACGGTTTATCTATCTCCGCGCCTGATATTTTCCGACAAACTGTTTTTTTTTTTCGTATTCTTGGTCGCTGTTTCGTTCCGGATATTTCTTAACTAAACAGCGATAATAATGTGCATCTCAATGTTTATCTGTACCATTTAATTTCTTCGGATAAAAGGTATTTTTTTTGCGGTTACTTTTCGGTTATTATTCACATAAACATAATTTGAAAATGTATCGAAATCATGATAGCATAATTATTTTACACGTAAGTAGAAGGCAAATAATTTTTTCAATAAACGAAAACGAAGTAAAGATATAGACTTGCATTGCTATAATCGTTTGGGGCAAGGATGCTACCGAACGTAGCTACCCTAAACGTTACACGATTAATATATCTTTTGATAATTAGAGTTATTTACTGCCAAAATGTACTCAAATCACTAAATGAAATGGCAATGTGTACATAGCATAGGATACGTTCTGAAAAAAAAAAATGGTGACATCGAGATCTCGAATATCTTCGCTAGCGGAGAAGTTTAGCATCAAAAGCCTCATCGTCTTAAAAAAATCGGGAAAAATTGGGTGAGGGAGACTGTTGACGCTACTGTTCAGGGGAAACAGCGGTAGTCATCATTTCTGATCCAAGCGCCGTTCTTATAGAATAGAGGGAACTCAATCGTCGCAATAATCTCGTTTGTCGAGTTAAAAAATACAAGAAAATATGTGGTACAAGTCATTGCTGGTGCATTTCAGGATTTGAGCATCCGTGCCGTGTGCAGTACCGACTGGTCCTAGGCGGTGGCAAAAATACGGTTGAATCGGGCCTTCTGGATCAAATCTCAGACCTCGCTGGACGGATACGCGGGTTCCCTTTAAAGGTAAGCATAGCCAACTATAAGTGACTATCAAACTCCGAGATGCCATAGCTGTCCATTTTCAATATAACAATTAGAACAAGCGATTTTAAGCTCTCGAAACGTTTCCTAAAAACAACTGTACCAGTGAATAGATCTGGACCATATTATTTCCATATTTGTCGCTCATCCTAACAAGTGCCTGCCATTTTCAAGATCGAGTCACCGTGCTGCAACCTGCGTGAATACTCTCATACGTGAATACTAATCCTTGTTTGCACCGTGTCACGATTAAAGGGTATCGATCATAACGTCATCGTTTTTGTGGCCTTAAAATAGGCAACAACGACTTCGATCTAGCAACTACAATTTATAAAATTCGTTACGGTCTTGAGAATCCTGTCGCATTGAAGCGTCGTAATACGTCTAAAGCAAGCCCGTTCATTTGATAGTTATAGTTTGAATAATAGCGATCACATGTCTTGCTTTTACAGTTAGATGTCAGCATTTTTCTTCTAGACGTTTATTTCCGATGATATTGTAAATGATCCTATCACACCTCGTATAAAAATTAGCGTCCTTATACTTTACTCTGAATTAACGACTCCTTCGCACGCCTAAAATGCCTGCATAACACAGCTAGCTGTAGTCTTCCTGACCGAAAGGATAGATATGGAAAAGCTTATCATATTTACTTCTCTGAAGGTTTTGCTTCTTAAAAAGATATATTTTTAAAATATATCTTTTAAGAATATATAGAATAAGATATATAAAGTAGGCCTGATTAAAAGGCGTGTTTTTGTAGACAGTTCAAGGGCCACAGAAGCGCCACGGTTAGGGGAATTTACACAAACTCATGTATTTCGGAGATAGCGTTGGCGAATAAACATCCAGTGGGTATATAGAGCAAGCCAGTATAACTGGTGTATACCCTCTCGAAGATCTTACTGAATTTAAAAAAAATTTAAAAACAGATGCAATCTAGATATATATTATATTTTCTTGACAGGGTATTTGTGGTTCGATCAAAGAGTTGATGTCGCCCAGGTCCGGTCAACTACACGTGCACCTGCAAATGATTTCGGCTAACGTTATCTCGGAGGCGAAAGTTCCCATTGCACCCCAGCAGAGCAATAACATAAATATGCAGCAGGGTGAGTTAGAAGTATGTTGTCGAAAGATGACGGTCTTTGCATGAGGTAAATAACAATAAAAACAATCTAAGCACTTCTGGTTTTGTTCGACTCGTAGTTGATCAAACGTCCCAAATCGTACAGTACCGCTGTACAAAACCTTCGATAAAATCACTTATACAATTTCAACTAGATTATACATGTTAAGTACACAAATCATAGGCGTAAATGCACAAACGTTAATATTCGATCGAAGTTCCTTTGCTCCGCTGTTTGCGTCGCCAATAAGCCTCGTATATAAGGGTCTGTGGTCTCTTTTCCGTGTATCTAGAAATGTACAGGATCGAATCAAATCGAACTGGGCCTCGGTCGTTCGGGTATCCAAAGGAGGACTTTCGCTCGACCACCAGCTATATTCGATTCAAGGATAACTCGATTTCTGGATTTTCAAGAGCATGATTACTATATTTTTATGATCGTTACTATTCAAGGACCTTCGAGTAATAACCGCAGATGACTAGCGCAGTCCAAGCTAAACCTTTCGCTAAAATTAAGTAATAAAGCATATTAAGCTACGATTTTGAAGGACGGTCATTATCTAGAAAGCAATTGCAGGGGTAGCCACCTTAAGAAAACCTGCTGCGAAGCAAACACGAAAGGTTCAAAATTATTCTACAATTCTATTGAAAGCTTTATCGACAATCCATATAAGTTATTGTCTTACGCATTGAAGTTACTGCTCAGGCCGACCCGAGCATGCCTTCAACTGAAAATGTTTGTACCTTGACGTTTGTCCTGAAAGTCAATTGGTTACAGACAACGCAATCATACGTTTGTAGGCTATTGAAGATTAACATCGTAAATACCAGTATTGCGGCGCCAAACGTTACTCATTATCGCTTTGCGGTCTATCTTATTACAATTCACGGGCGCTTAAGTGAACTTGGAAACTTCCTGCTACAGACTTGCACAATATCAAGAAAGGCTAACACATACGAAAGTCCTTAGAAACCCTCTCAACACGTCCTCATTAAAATGCCATTCGCGTCATTAATCTTAAGGCCCTTAAACATAGAGGTCAAACGTGTAACTAGTTTAGAATAAATGCGCTCAGCCTTCAAATCGCTCAAACGGTCTTAATATTAAGGTCCTATCTAGCCATGACAAAGCGATAGCTATTACATTATATAGTATTATTCTGTCTTACTGCTTCTTGAGAAAGGCCATTTAAAAACTACATTGAGTCGATTGTACAAAAATCTTGTGTATAACATATCGTAAAAACAAAGTGTAATAACTACAATTACCTACCTTATCTAAAGTCTTTTTTCCATCACTCAATGTACTGACTATCCCGTCGACATCTGTTATCGTTTGCACCTAATTTATGCAGAAGGCCTAGCGTTGCATGGTGAGTGCCCCCTTGGCTAGAGTGACTACTGCTTTTTGCATCGCGGCACCTGTCTACTTCTCAAAATTCTTAGGTACACGCAGAATTCGTCATTACTAAACAAGTCGACATCTTATCCATTAGGCTTCTCGTCAGAGAAATTCGAAACACTCACAAGATTGCCCTCGCTTTATGTTCTAAATAATTTTCAACCTATATATATGTAATTTTTTCAGTTAATTCAACTAAATGCTTGCAAATTTTCCGCATATTTTACTTTGACGCAGCAGGACGTAAAGAAAAACCGTTCGAGCAGTTCAATAAGGGTCCGAAGCTTATGACTGTTGTATTTGTCCCTCTTCGTTATTCCTCTTATAGCCATGGTGCTTATCTATAGAATCCATTCGATGTATCGAGACTGCGCTAGTTATTGGAGGCAGAGCGTAATTTAAACTTTTGCCAAAATTGCACAGCGAAGATATCAAACTTGTCGCGCTATTCGGATCCTCTGATGGCTTCTGATCAGATGTCGGCTGAGCGTTGACTGTCGCTGGTCACTGCTATTATTTGTAAACGACTAGCTGACCAGCCGTGACGCAAACAGCCACTAATAATATGATAATGATAATAACAGAACGGTGGGCCACTAAGGACACCATCAATAATCTGGGGCGACCTGTACAGTTGCTACTTAGTGTGGCTCAGGAACCTTGGTCCCTTGAATGAAAGCAGCAGGGTGGTCAAAACCACCGCTAGGCGCGCTTTTTTTTCGTGATAGGCAAAAATCGAACCGTGACCCCTCCTACCATCTACGACTACGACAGTTGTAATGAAAGGATGTGGCAACTCAACAATCGCTTAGCGATTGTCAGTTGTTGATGTGCTTGATCCCATATTCCTATATAAATAAAAAGTTCGTATTCTACATCCGATAATATTATTGAATATTGCTCCAGGTGGCTAAGGTGTTATGCACCCGAGAGGGCCTCTAACCCCGAGGTGTAGTATCGTCTATGAACAATGCTAGGACACAGCTCGCGGCTAAATACTGTGTTGAAAATATCTAATGGCTTACATCCCTAAAAACAAGCCATAAACAGTCACACCAGCAGCGGAAGCAGCACGAAAAAATCTTCTGTGAATGTCGAGAAAACGCACCCGTTCTGTGTGGAGCGGTGCAGGTACATACAAAGGGGCCTACGAGTTGTTGATTTGTGTCTCTTGATTTATTCCCAGCAAAATGTGAAGAATGTCATCGGGCCCACAGGCATTTGGTTTGCTTTTCCCGGCGGCCCTAGACAGAAGAGAGAGCGAGGAGATCACGATTTTTCGAATTTGTCGATGTACAGCAAAAATGTACAAAACGACACTTGCCGTTGTTTGAAATAACAGCATGCAAGAAATTTGCGATCGCGTCGAGGCGCGATTTTTAAAACTTTATACCGCAGGATTTAATCTAAGGCGGCGTCGGTCACTTTGCCATTAATTTTTTTGTATTGTGAAGTTTCCGCTTTTGAAATACTTTTGGCTATTCGGCACCTGTATATATTTTGCGGTCGATTCAAAGCCCATATTTAATGCTACTTCATATTTCGCGGTTATATACATGCTCTGTTGGAAAGCGTCGTCCGCGCTTTGGTTTACACCCACTGGCGATCTTCAATAAAATCTCTAAAACTTACTAGCTAACTGGACGTTACCCGCCTAAAAGTACATATATGACAACTTTATTACCGTAGAAAAAACAAGCTGCCATCTTTAAAATGAAGTTCCTGAAATAAATAAGATAGCATGACACGTCTTGTTCTTCATCGAATAGATTATTTTCATTTTTCTGCTTGAAAACTCGACAAAGCGAGGTGGTTATTTTCTTCATAGATAAAGGGATTTATCTTCTGCTTTGATCCAAAGCATGCTTAGCTTTACTTCTACAGAGATACTCTAGAACAACCTTTGACGTCAAATGGAACGAACGCTCTTTGCACGAGCGGAAAGATCTTACGCTCATTGGAAAAAAGGTGATCTGGATATAATTGACTAGGCAGATGGTTCTACCACTGGAAGGACAAGATGCTAGACCTCAGACCTCTTCTCATCTATTCCCAGCACGTTATACTCTAGTCGGTTTACGTAATGAAAATTTGTTGATTTTTGGATTCCTAATTAAACTGGCATGTGTCTTCTTTCTAACTAGCTATACTGTCCACCTTTAGGTATTGTCGGCTTAGCTGGTTTAGGCGGATTATCGCCTTCATCAACAGCGAACTGTTATGATCGGGATAAGCAAGCGTGGACAGTTGAGGCTGATTTCGAGAGAGACTACCTAAGACTCAAGGTATATCTCGTTCATTTAAAATCCAATCAGGTATATTTTTACACATTGATTTAAAAAAAAAAAGTTTTATTGGAATGGTTTGAACGTATAGGAAATACGGCTCGTTGCGGTCACTCATACATATTGTATGTAGCCTGATTGCATAATATATTACACGCCTACACTTACAGCCACTTATGAAAACGCTATTGCGGCGCTGACAAATATCTGCTCTATATCCTTAAGGACGTGTGATCCGATTTGGGTATGTGTGGATAAAAATAGCGTATAAAATTATCACTCGAATCGAAGCCTATTGATAGGATTTTACTTCTTACTTTTTCAGCTTTTTTATGCGGATATGGGAGCCGTTCCGCGTAACCATTTACGATACGTCGCTTGGAACACGTAAGTTCACTCTACAGTACGAGACGCGCAACACCATCGGCTCTTTACGCAAAGAGAGTGTAAAACCTTCTAATACTAATGTCAGCAAAGAACTCATCTTCAACGAGCAATTTTGGCCATGATCTTTGCCGAGCACAACGTTTTTTACGGTTTTAGGTTACGAGATAGTGTCAACGGACGTTTCTGTATTTACGGACCCCGTTGACAAAGGTGTTTTTTTTTTTACTTCACATATATCGTCTCGGGTCGATGTAACGTACTGTAGTATGAACTACGATAGAATAAGTACACTAATTGAGATCTAGGTCCCCCTTGGGATTCTCGAATTCGTTGTCTCAATATTCCGAAATTATACAAGCCCGAACTGCTTAATTATGACTCCAAGACTGATAGAAGTCACACCTACTTTGTACGTATTATAACCATATATTTGTTTACTAAATTTAAGGACACGTGATCGTCACGATCCGAACGCCAGTCGTATAAAGCAACTTAAGTATCGGACGTCAAACTCAAAGCATTCATACCCTTCCTTGTGCACATGTGTAACAGTTTTCTGAACGTAATATGTACATATAAAGCATGTCGGTTTCTTAAACCTTGCTTGAAATTTAACATTCAGTGAATGGGTCACAATACTCAGTGACCCTCCTAATGACTTGTTCTCTATAGATATGTGATCCGAGCACCACCTGGTGGCGGGAAAGAGAGTGTCCTGGCGGTGAACGCCCCTCACTCGGCTTATTACGTACAGGACGGCATGGACCTAGGCGTGCTCATCGACGTTGACATACCGACAAGGGTGGTAAATATACTTTTTGCAAAAAAATTGAGGTAAATAAATTCGGTCTTTTGGGACGTCTTCTTCTTACCCATATCATGGTGATATGCGTCCGGTCTACTCTTCTTAAGCCCACATTGATACTACATCAACTAGATTAAGTAAAACATTGAGAAAAAACAAAAAAAACGAATGCTCAACATTGGAGATATTATTCCTTGAAACCTACGATTTTATGCTACACATACAAAATTTAACTCTTTAAGAACGAAGATTGCGTTCTTAAAAGAGAGCATTTATTCAAGCAATTTAATCAAGCAAGACTAATTACAAATGCAATAATCAATATAATTTCTTTTTTAGCTGAATATAAACTGGGATTAGTTTCAGGCTAGTTGCCTGTAGAATAGTATTTACGCTCAAATCACAGCGCGCTAAAACTATACGTATTTCTAGAGGTAAAATGGGTCGCAGCAGTAAACTGAGCATATGCCGTACCCATGTTTCTATGTATTTCGTTACATGAATTCCTATATCAAAACACCAAGCAATAGCCAATCTTTTGATTTTTTCGTTTTGCCAACATTGTACATTCTGTTCTAGCGCCGCTCGGCTTCCTCAGTTTAAATGAAAAAGACATTATGCTCTGAGATAGACAGGCAGGTGGCCGGACTTTAGTTCGCTCAACGGGTTTTTATTCAGGCATCGATTTTGGGCAGGTCCGAGGATGAGTACTTGTTCGTTTTTGTCTACACGTTTAACTTTATTAAATAGTGAGCCAGTGAGCGTTCTTTCTAGAGCGCACCAAATCGTCTATTCAGGAGATTGCATTCAAAGGGAGATTCTAAAATGGTGTTTTTAAAAGAGGCTTATGGACTTATCAATACTTTTATTTTCATCGGATGAATTCAAGATTTCCACGTTAGAGCCGTCAATCCTATAACTTATCCTATCATATTCGATAGAGAAGAAGAATCGTTTTCACTTTAATATGCACACGCCGTAAGCGATCTGCCAATACCGCTGACTGTCAACGCCAGCCGTATCGACGAAACACCTTTAAAAAGCTTAAGCCGAGATCGATAACGGCTGGTCAAAATAAATATTTATATCGATTATCAAAATAATAAATATGTATAATGAACTTAGCAAGGAATATGAGCGGGTTTTTGAGCCTGTAGTATATATATATATATATATATATATCTATATGCATATATATACACATGCAAAATAATTGTAAAGACACGACGGGCCTATCTTTATATGGATGAGTTGTACAACAAGCGAAGAGACCTTTGGTCGCATTGAGCGTAGCAAGGATTAGTCAGTTTGTCTACGGGCTTGCAAGCGAGCAGAGGACGAGTACCTGATATAAGACGGTGTAACATTTGTAACACAAGAAAACCAGCTCTGGTTTGTTCCGTTCACAGAATGCTTCTTTCGTCCCATTAATAAATAAATCATAATATATAAGGTCGGTATGGCAAATACTTGAAAGTATCATCGGCGTCTACGTTTCACGGATGTGTGCACTCCAGACCCGTCCAATATATTTCTCTAAGAATCGATTTTATACTGTACTCTACCATTAGCGAATATCAAACTGGCGCGTCTTTATAAATACCTAAAAGGCTAGCATTGCCCCTTAACCCGTGTTTACATATTAGCAAATGGGATTTGATATCCACTGGCGGAAGATAACGCTTACAGCTGTTGATTAAATTTCGTAAATGTAATTAGTAAATGAATCAAAGAAATTTGTTTGCAATTTAGTTAATGGAACAATTATTTAAAAGAAAAAAAGTAGCCTTTTTTTTAAAATGGCAGTTGTTCAATAAAGAAATCAATATGCAACGCAAGTTTGTGACGAAGCAGCTGGCAGCTAACGCTTTCGACAAACAAGCCCTGCATTATTGCAAAATTCATTTTGACTTATTGCTTTCCACAGCAGCCTCTCGAACCTCTCTGTATTCTGCAATACATCCCTATAAAAGTTACTCAGAGCAAATATCAGATATTATTGATTGTCTCTCAAATCCTATAAAATTCGCTTTAGTTTACTATCAAGAACAGCAGCCCTTTTATACTTTTGTTGAGTCCTCCAGTGTTGGTATCCTTGATCCAACATTGTGGGCGTTGCCTGGCAAAGCTCACAAAAGGCCTTTATCAACTTTCGACAATGGCTGTCACTGTTACAGCCAGCACGATCCATCGCTATGCGTACCGTCATCATCACTGTCATTATAATGTTTACATGTACACCTAAACGGATCATGCGAAACGCAACACCGGCGAGCGACTAGCGGATGACGCTGGCCACCGTCGGACTTCGGTGGCGGCGGCAATGGCAGCAATAACATGAGCAGCAACGATGGCTTCTGCACCTGCACAGGCACTGTCATCATTAGCCACCTATTGTGTTGTAATTTCCTTCCAGCGGTGCTCACCGATCGACTTATCGGCGTCGGGGGCCACATCCACGTCTCAAGCAGTCGGCGTGTCCCGTTCCAAGCCAGCAGTGCAATAAACAAAGCTTCCTATGAGTCTCCAAACCCTTGACTCATGTATGTATGTAAGCGTACGGCGTTATCCACGGCAAGGTGGTCCGCATATTGTCATTATGTCCATCTGCGCGAGATACGCTCTCGTTCGATAATCCACTGTCACGCTGAGCCCGTCAAAACGACGCTAAACCGCCAGCGGCATTTTCTATTATGTAGCCACTCAAGTAGTGTCACAATTAATTGCAGAATGCTTTTCGTTCCTGCGAACTGTGTAGAGTAAGTTGAACGGAGTTAGCGCGCTTGAGTTAACGGCTAGTTAAAATGCTGCGGCGGGTACCGGACCTACTAGTCCACGTTAGACGGATAACTAACTACGATCGAGCGGTTTTTTTTTACACGACAACGATCTCCTGGAAGGGGCATTTGTATTATTCGTGAGTATAAGACACATAACAAACCATTTTCTGTTAAGATACCATTGCCACGTCGCTCTGTTGCGCACAAAGCGGCTACAAGAAGTGAGCAAAAGATTCCGGCACCAGTGTTTGCGATAACTGTATTTTTTCATCTAATTGCACACGGGACAGTATCCATTCCCCGTGAAAGATAGAATTTTGGCAAAGGGCAATGTAAGAACGTGTGTGATATTAACCAAAACTTAACACTTCTCAAAAATACCTCTGTAGGTACTTTGCTTTCATATTTTTCCCTGAAGAATACATTATTAAATATATTGATAAATGGATAGGTAAAAAAACAAACAAAAATCAATTGACAATAATATAGTAAAGCGTCAATCTGCGCTTAGTGTCGAGCATAAGCGTGTCATTTTCTGCAGTGGAATCCGTGTTTAGGTTCTGCTAAAATTTAAACTAAACTTTTGCAATCCTAATGGAGACATTTAAGTAGAAGGCCTATTGTAGTTAATAAAAACAATTAGTTATCTACGTATCTGGGCATCTGTTAAAATGAGGGAGCCTTTATCCATAAACCGCTTGAAGAATAAACTTAGTTAACGCTCTGTCAATCGCGGAGAAGCCAATGCATGTAAGTTATTTCTTGTGTGAAGGTTCCGTTAAGCACCTGATAAATTGAAGAGGTTCAGTTCTATTGTCCCTACTACAGAGCCTCATCAAGATGATGATTTCAAGCCAAAGAGAGTTGCAAACCGAATTGTGAAGAGGTTTTATTATCAGTTACCTGTTGTTGATTAATGCTTAATAGATCTATTTTGTGCAAAGATATAAAGTGCTGAAATACATAGCCCAGGTAATTAAATTATTGGAACATGAAGATAAATAGCAAAGCAACCTCTCGTATAATCAGGCTAATAATAAATGGCTCGCAAAAGAAAGCGCTTAAGGTCAGTGTTTATATATCGACTATTGGTAACAAGCCCAGATAACATGAAGTAACTTTGCGCAAAATTCTGTGATGTATTTGCGTCTTTTTTTTTCTGTTTTCATGGGCTTTCAACTCGTTCATCCTGTAGCTTCGTGAGCAATTATCGCCGTATGTTGACTCGCAGAACCAGCTGACAATACATGTTGAGTGGTTAGAAAACCAGCTTCTGTTTGGAGCGAACTACCATCGATATGATGACATCGCTCGTATACACCAACAGCAAATGAAGTAAGTTATCTGCATACACTTTATAGTATCCATCTGGCTACCCGATTTGAACCATAAAAACTATGCACGTTCTTAACAAACCGCTCGTCCTGATGCAATTTATCATTTTACCGTTATTGCTCTTCCTGTAGACAATGAAATGCAGGACTGGTCGTGGTAACACATTAGTCGATGCTGCGAACTTACTAGACATGCACATAGCTCAGTGAAATATCATCAATGGGCATAGGAAAAATAATCTTCTGTGTGCAGATGGTACACTACCATCAAGGTAGTCTGTCAAACATTTTTCTATGACTCGTTGAAGTCCCGCCGGTCAATATAACTCTCTCCAATCCAGCGTTTTTCATGTTAATTTATTCTTTCATCATATCGCGTTGCCAATATTAGCGTTTCAGTCCGGATCGAAACGTGCGCAGTGCTGAAGTCGAATCCATATAATTTTCTCCTCTGTCGACATAATTCAAATTTGTGTAGGTCTGGCGAACGAATCGCTGATAGCTGGTATTAACTTTTGCCTTTTGCAACGGCTTCTATGTAAGCTTTAAGTTGTTCAATATCACTACGCCTGTGTGTTATGAGTTCAAAGAAAAATAGGCAGGTGATTGCGTCGTATAGTGCCACCCTTCTAGAGACGTACCGAAGCTCGAAAAAAGCGTCCTGTTTGGCCACCTAGCGCTGTAAGCCACGGCTTAGCGACTTTAGATATCAAGAGTTACTGAACCTAAACAGTTTATAGTTTGGCTATAGGATGTACGCGGAACGCCACTTCAAAGTACGTATGGTGACAGCAGAAATCGGCCTCGACCTTTTAAACCATACGTCTACGTTCCACTACAACGAAATGAGAGCGTATTGAACATCTCTGGCCTATGCAGAACGGACTTTTCTATTTAGATAATTAATTATGCCCTTGAACCTTCTGTGTTCAAAAATATCTCCAACAGGTTCTTTTCTGCCATCATTCTGTAGCCGGTCTCCCTGAAATGTCGCAATTCCTTCTTAGACCTACTGCAAACAGGGTTCGTGGTCGTACTGGTTTAAACTTTAGATCCCCTATCACAAAGCATTTACTTGCATTTTTCGCGCATTCACCTGATGAGTTCATCGCCGTTGTTTATTCGCTGAATGACCACTGTTAACACAGTGGACCGGTTTGGGGTTTTCGGTCAAAGAGAACGACTCTGAGCGATTACTTTGTTCTTCCTTTACTTGAAAGTGTTGTTCGAAGCATTAATGGAACCGAGTAACGGTCTGTAAGCGGCAACTGCTTCTATTTCCAACGGTGGCAGCAACGACGATAGGCGTGTTGTTGTCGTCTTCAATTTCATGCTTCAAGGACCTCGCTTCCGAGCGCAAGTTTAGGGTGTCACTTCACATGGCTAATCAGGCTCAGACCGGGCCACGGTAGACATTTCCGACAGTCACTATCGAACCTTAACACTAGTTTGTACTGTCCAATCACATACCCTCTCCAAATAGAAGTACTTTGTAACAAGTCAGAAGACAGTGGTTACGTTAGCTGTATATGTATATGTACGGTACATGGGAACCCGAAGGCAAGCGGGTTCGATACGTAGATACATAAAGGGAACCTTGCAGAAGTGGCGGCATAAAAAGAGCCACAGAAATTTGGAAGTCGGTCACACATCAGGAGCAGTTTTATCGTTACCAAGCTATAGATACGGGGATGGTTAATCATAGATGAAAGTATCGGTCGAATGATCGAGATACCAAACCCCAATGTGGTTTGACGTAGGCCTACGAGTCAAGTAAAGATAGATAGATAGATAGATAGATGGTGCTAGTTTAAGGAGCCGACAGTCTAGTCGGCAAAAGAGGGATTTCGTAATACTATTATTGATAGTTCGTATAGTACTCATATATGTAAAGGATCTCCCATGACGATTTTGCCCTATCAGTGATTTTCGTCCGGATGAGAAATAATGGCAGAGAAAAAGTGCATAAAATATTTCCAAGGGTTGACTTTTTGCCGCGTCAGGAACGGCGATAAGATGCATAGAAACCACAGGGTAGATATTAAGGCCTTAAACGAGTATGGCCCATTATGACGTTCGCATAGATGTGTCCATTGCTAGTATGCATTTTTGCGGTCTATAGGGATTTGGTCAACATTTAAAGTAGCTCTACCAAGAATAGGTTGTAGATCAGTTCATCATCTACATGACGCATATTGTTATCGTTTGGCTTTTTAAGGCTGTCAGTTTGTTTAAATTTTAATGAATGATTTAATATGCATTTTGTATAGGAATATTGCTGTCCCATCGAATGTGTCGACATCTCTTAACCTCTGACCGAAACTCAATTCATTGGTACGAGCCAACGAAACGACCTCGGTTTTGACCGTGGCTTAAGCTATTGGATATCATTGTAATTTGCAGGGATTCCCCTGACGGTCATATATGCTTAATTACCTACGTACCTCGGCATATATGTAAAACATCTGTGTCCATTGTTATTATATATATGACTGTTTTAATGGAAACGAAAAAGTACAATAACTGTATGTGTGATATGAACTGACGTAGAATTATTCTAGCTTAGTTCAAGATACGATCTCGTTGGGATTGAGCCTGATTCGGGTCAATCCTGTCGAGCAAGACAAGCAACGTCTGAATTAATGCGATTCAAACCACTTCCGTTTGTCCGTAAGTTACTTTAAAATACGAATAAAAGTTCACAGGTACGTGATAAAATATCCCACTTCACATGTCTGAATTAGGTTTGTAGAGCCTACTACTGTCACAAAATAGTTAACAAGGATCTCATTCTGGCTCTACCTATTCTATGGTCCGTTTGCTCGATAAAGATAATTCGATTAGGGACAATCTATTTATTTAAAACTTGTGACTAACCGACAGATTTTACTGACAAAAAAAGCTAAAACCAAATAGCCTTAGGAACGTTTACGTGGTAACGTTTTATGGAAATCTGTATAGTTAGTCGTCACCATCATTGGATCGGTGAAATCTAGTAAATATTTTTGTGATTTATTACTTTCTCATTTGCACATAAAGTCATTTTCTACCCTGGGTCACCGTGCTAGCGTCTCGCTCTTCAATTATTTGCACTTAATTACGAAAGTTATTATTTATGTATATATTTATTCTGTAAACTTAACCAAACTTGGGAGAAGCTGATGACTATACTCAACGTATACTATATTGTTTGTTTTCGCTGTTAGAGAAAGTTTATTATGAAGCTTCCCTTTTTCATTTTCTGTTTTAGGCGGGAGGTTGCCGCTCTACAATCAGAGAATTATACCCTGGAACGTCAAGTATTCAGCTATCAGCGAAGCATATCTTCCTATCAAATGCAGTCTAATCAGAGCAATATGGTTCCGCTAGTTCCAAACGTTGGCAGACATCCCATACAACAGGGGCATCAGAGCCAAAGCGTGCAGCAGCTACAGTCCCAGGGTCAAATACACCAGCCCCCCACCAACATCGTACGTACCTAGCTTATCATAAACCTGTTCATACAATATCGTTAGACGATCCGCTAGCGTCTTTTCTCTGTAGCTGGTACGAGTATTACTACATCAAGCATCTTGTTGTTAACTGTGTATACTTATAACTAAAAATATCCGAGCCGAAATTTTTCTATTTGTTTTTAATTTTGTATTTGCAGAGTACCTAATCGGTGTTGGACTTGAACATTCATATTTCGTGTTATTATGAAGTGATTTTCAAAAGTAGACCTTTCGCGAAGGTTGCGTATGAGATGCTAGTGTGGCTTACTTTTTTTTTCTGTTTGCTCCAGCACAATATTAACAGTAAATAAGACAGCCTCATATTAAGGGTGCATAGACCGATTTTAATTTGAACTTTTTCCTTCGGTTGTTCGCTGCCATCTTCTACTGATGCTACCGTCGCCCTAAACAGAATCCCAGTTCTCGCAGCGGAGTAGCACCGTTAGGTCATGAAGTTATCGAAGACACGGATGAAATGCTGGCGAGAAGGCTGGCAGCGCACGGTCTCGGAAATTCGGCCGCAACTGGTCATAATCCCCTGGCGTACGGCCCAATACAGCCTGATCAGGCAGGGATGAAGCTTGGGCCACCTGATAATATGGGACGGTCAACTGGCTCTCCGCACAACAACCTAAATGACACAGGATACTAGTACTAAAGAACTCTAGCTAAAAAGATTAATTATAACCTGCTACCTTTATGAATATGATTTAGAACAGAACGCAATTACGATAACTTCGCATTGATACTGCAAGTACGCTCTTCTGCCGCTTTTCTTTCTCTAGCATAAAGCACAGTTAATCTAACCTTAGTATCTTAATAGTATATACCGGCTTGCCCTTAACACTCACTATACAGTCGGATGTAGTAGGTCAATTGTGGATGAATAGGAAATGCACAAAGACCTCCAACCCCTATTATGGATGTACGCGAGGCACTAAAAAGGAAGACAGGCCAAATAATAATGGGAAGCTATTTTCATTTCGAGCAGTTACGAAGAAAGACTTGACCTTTAAAGCAATTCAAGCAAGCTACCGATCCTTTCCGAATGGATCCCAAAGCAACGTAATCGAGAAGTCGAGCGGACTTGACTTCATATATGTGTACCTTCGATACCTTGAGCAATGTGTGCACTACCTATTACTAGAGAAAGACTTCGTCTCTAATTAACCACAGAATCCCGTTCGAGCCTGTCGTATTCAGCTTTCGGCGCGCAACATACAGACATACACAGACGAACGTGCACAAAGAAACTATGTAGGCATCATAAGCAGATGTTAGAAATGCAGGTCGTAACCTGTATTTATACGATGTAGAAGCATGAAGATGAAACACCCATCATACAAGTTATTGCACGGGTAGGTCTTTCAGATCCGTGCCTGGCAGCCCTCGACGATCCATATGAGATTGCCGGTTACTCGCCGACCGGCAGACTACTCATCACCTTCTAAGATAACTACATTGAGTTGGTATAAGTCAACGCTTATCTGTTCGCCCAACTTTCCAACCCTCAATCAGATCGAGACTTGTGCCCCAACATTATATAACTGCTACTATTATTCATCATCAATCGCCTTGTCGCACACGCGTGCGACATATCAGTCTCAGTAAAATCACGTTGCTAGGCTAGAGCACCCATACCATACAGATTAAATTCATATTTCTGGGTACGCTACGTTTTTCCGCGGAAGTAATTTAATATAGGTAGGCTAACGCGGGTCCGAAAGACCTGTGTGTGCTAAAAGAAAATGCGTTGATGAAAAAAACAATAAAAAAAAAAAAAAAAAAAAAGAAAGAAAAGAAAAAGAGTCAAAAGGAGACGTCGGATCAAGAGTAATCATAAAGCGACACGCAAGGTCGATAGCGAGCTCTTACTGCACTTAATTTTATTCGTCACCCACCATCAGCGGCCTGCTTAACAAACAAACGGATTAATATCTGCACGGTGATATTCTATGATGTTGGTGACAGCGACCGGAACGCTGTTTGTTATTGAGCAAACAGCAAGAGAGGCTTGCTGTACCGCATGCTAGACTGTAGAGACCGCGTTGCCTATGTAAACCCCCTTCTTCACAAAAAGAAACCTATATATATGTTCATGGAGATATACGGCTACTCTAGGCTAGGATAGGTCCGAATCTAGGAGATGAGCTCCTTTTGATGAGTATAAATAGTTGCACTCTCGTACAGTTATACTACTACTTTCGGACAATCTTGCGGAAACTGGCAATGTAATCTATGTATAGTTTTATGATAGAATTGGAGAAAGATTGATTGAGCTTTGATGAGTGCTTTGTTACCTTGAGTACCCGTAGCTACTTATCATAGCAAACTCCAAACACGCATTGTAGCTATACAAGTTTTATATGGTGGCGCATTACGCAGATTGCTTCTGAATCACGTGACATGAGAGGTTGGAAGATCGACTGGATCTACAGTGGACTGCCGTAGTCTTTAGTTTAATACAGTATCCGATACTGAATTAAGGTCGACCTGCTGGTTTCGGGATATCGAGTCTGTGGGCACGCATAATGCAAATTTTCGCTTAAAACAAGAGCATTTGATAGTCGATTATGGTGTTTGCTAGATGATAGGCGGCTGTACCCTACGACATGAGTTAGTCGTAAACTCAACCCAAAAATTCAACCCAGAAACTAATATGTTGCGAATCCGCATCCGCTCTAAGTGTTCTATTACTTTAGATGGCACAGCATCTTCACTGGGATAGCAAGAGATCTAACTATTTGGTCGAGTGCTAGCAATTAGGGAAGTGAAACCCAAATGGCGTTGACTGTGATTCACGCCGTCCTGCATCCGTTACAATTTTTATGTATTTGCCTATAATATTTTAGGTGACCTAGGCATTATTTCGAAAAGTGTGAAATTTTTCTATTTAAATCGTTTGCTCCGCGGTGTATATTTGAACTGAATAGTTACCGTATCGAGCGAAGGCTAAAAAAATTGTATAGACTTACTTGTCTCTCAGCATAGCTCACATTCCGAACATTTTTCTATGATCCTATTGTGCCATGGCAAGTGTTCGCTTGCGTATAGCAAACTTTTGTCCCTTACCCAAAACCTATCGGTTTTCAACTTCCCGACCAACATCATAGGGAGTGTAGAAAGTGCTACATTAGATAGTATTATACCAACATATAATGTGAGAAATATGCTATCATAGATTCGCATTATGACCGACGTTACGTCGGAGGTAAACGAATACACAAGATCCACGTGAAACCCATATGTTACACTACGAATGCTGCGATCGTACTTCAGCCGCTGGAGGCACTAGCCACGTTTCAATTGAATTTCGCAGCGGGCACCATCGATGCTGTTTGCAATATGTTGCTTCATCCCTATACCGCTATATGGTACGGCAGTTGCAACAACTGACCGTCAACGCGACGCAGACGAAAAAATATGATCACTATCAACCCGCATTCGCATAGTGAATACGCGCATCGGCCATGTTTGGCCAAACGCGGACCACAAACATCTCGTTTGCTTCCAGATCTACGTCGTCATTTTGCTGACCAATTTCATATATACGAGTATATATATATATATATATAGTTGAAAGCTACTTACTTTCGTTTTACTCTCGGATCATAATTAACCATAACATCTAAACAGACTGTTCCAACAGTGAATGTCAGCTCACTCCGACAGCTGTCCAGTGTAAATAGACCAAGTCTGCTTTAGCCAGTTAAATGGATAGACTTATTTTTGCCGATCAGCTTACAGAGACAGAGTTTTGTTCTCAGAAAAAAAGTCAATGTCGCTTTGCCCTCCATTGTTTTGCAAAAGCGGGACAGTGTAAGGTGAAAAGCAACCCCACCAAAACAGCTGTCGGAGGTGCCTCATCTCTTGCCGTTCGTTCGTTCGTTCGTATTTTCACCTCAACTCGGCAAACTGACATGAAACTAATGATGTATCTATACAGCAAGTCCTAATGAACATAATAATTAATCCCAACGGCAGCCGTTTGAAGTTATCTGCGTCGATGTCTACTTACCTGGCTTAGGGTAGATTTGAAGACGACTCATGGTACCGATATCGGTTTCATGAGTCTACGTTCCTGAGGTCGCAATCTGGAGTAATTCAATTGCCACACTTTGATCTCACACGCAATTCTTTCTCGTCGAATAGAAATGTCCAGTTGCTACAGTGTGCAGTGAAAGTTTAGTAAGACGTATTTGATGTCGTTGCCGTTTACCGGTGCAAAATTTCTTTCATCTGTACGCGTTTCATACAGCCCCGGAGTGTACATAAAAAAAATTTATAGATAATTATTACAATTCTATTGAACTTTCAAGAGCTGCATCATTTCTGCGATGTTTAATATCTAATGTTGATGTAAATATGTGAAAAATCTTATGGCATATTTCATTCATTCATTGCAAGTATATACAGGTAGATCTATGTAAGTACGAAACAACGGACGCGGCGTTAATATGAATAATAATAATAATAATTGTGCTTTACTACCGTGACTAGATAGAACTGTCATTGAGGAAGGAGAGAGTAGCAAAGATTATAGTTACGTTAACGACTTCTCTAAAAATAGCATTTTCCCGAAGTTAGCAGTATGGAAAACACTTCGGGCCTGCATCCTCTCAGCCTATACAGTAAACAGAAGGGAACTTTCAACTCGTTTCAATATATATACATATATATACACACACACACACACACGTCAAAATGGTGATAATGAGAATATTATTACGGAAAAGGGTAATGATAACGGTACTGATAGTACTTACAAGAAATTACAGCAGTCGGCTTCCAAGTCAGGCGTTTGCTCCTATTCAGGCTATTTTCTCGATGGAAATTCTTAAAGGAAGTATCGAATGTACGTTCATGTGATAAGTTTTCTCGTTAGAAAAATTTCACCTAGTAGTCAGAATGAGCATCCGTCGTCCGCCACGTAAAAACTCGTATGGTAAACTTTGCTAGTTGAACCCCTTATGAACGAAACCACGACATCTGGTATCCTGGCCTGAATGCGGGAAAATGCCCGGCGTTTCGTTTAGCCTTAAAACGAGGACAACTTCTACAAAATCAGCATCATGCTAAACAAGTATGTATCCAAATACGTGATGTAATTCTTATGATGCTATTGCGTAAATTTAATGTGCATTATTTATCTCTCTTCAAGGAGATGATTTTTTGCGGCCATTGAAATAATCGAGTTGATTCAGGTCGAGGAACCTGTGAAACAAACCATACAGAAATAGACTCGAAGATATGAAGGCCAGCGGTTTGCGACCCATTATGGGTGGACGTCTGGTTTCGAAACTACCAAAACATCACTGCTCTTTACCATTGAAAGGAAAAAACAGGCTTTGTTAAAGTTATCGGTGTGGCGTCAGAGACCCAGTACTTTTAAGTCACAACAAGTTAGGCTGGAATACATTTACCAATGTATGTATATATATATATATATATAAATCTACACGTAACTCAGCCTTGCACTCACTCACTCACACAGAACTTCATTCAGCCATTCAGCCACCGAACGACGAAGTATAAGACTAGTCGGATATCGGAGCAAATTACTTTTAGCGAAGTTAGTTAGTACCATGCTATTATTAAGCTAAGCCGACTAGACAAGACAGAATATTCTATAGACATCGTGCTATATTATACTTATGGAAGTGATAGTATCGTCTGATTAAGCAATCGACCATCCTCTCAAATCAGCATAAATCTTTACACCGAAGATAAATGGGAAACAGCTTTTGATCTGCTTATAAGGTAGAATGCACACACACGCGCCAACCGAAAGCAAAGGAAACAGGTTCAATAAAATTAAAAATAAAACCATACGGAGTGGTTATTTTGTTCGGACCGAGACAACAGTATTCGCAGATACATTTATATACTATGTTTGCTTATTCTGCATTGTAGACAATAGATAACGGAAATCCATTAAAAGAATAACTATGCAATAATGTAGTCCGTGGAACAGAAACGGAGTGGCTCTCGCCACCCATCGGCGTCGAACTTCTGTAGTATAGGAATATGATGTATGTATACACACCAAATTTAAATAAATCAAGCATGCGTAACATATATGTATGTGAGCAACTTAATCCAGTAAAAATAAGATCGATGCATCTGCTAGTACCTTATTCTTCGTCTTCCTACAGAAGATTTGTGCTCACGCATAACAGAGAGTATTCGTTACGGTAACAAGGAGAACATTAAAGGCAAAAAAATAACTACGTTTAATAGCTACGTAAAAAGCATTTTAGAAAGCATCAGAGGACCTTAACTGCAGCGCTATACGCTTGACATAATAAGCAATTATAATAACGCACGGCACGTTTTTCAGCCACGCGTCACGAAATTGAGCGACACGAAAGCCACATTTTCTTGATGACGTTATCTGTAGGAATGATAACTCACACTTTTAGAGCCTGCTATTGTCACTTTAATAGTATAAAATTCCTCGTGTCCTTCATGTTCAAAATGACTACTGCAAATTATCGTTTGTGAACCAGTTTCATATATATATATGAAACTGGTTACAGACAAACAGTGCTATGAATGCTGCTTATGAGAACTTACCATCAGCGTCCGTCCTCGACGAGTTTTCGGCGAGTGAATTTAAACGTGGTCACCCAACCTTAATTTACGACAAACATGTAAAATGACCAAAAACTGCAACCAATAGCATAAGGAAAATGGTGCTAAGCGACCTTCGAATTAAAATTAGAGAGATAACAGAGGCACTCTTAGAACGGACGTATGCACTAGCTCTTATAATTATAGAACGTAAAGGTGCATAGCCCCGGGTCTTGTCCGAGGTGCGAGGGTGAAAAAGATTTCCCATCATTCAGAAGGGTTGCGGCAGACCCTCACGCAAATATACTTCAACTGCATCTTCCACAATGGCCTAGAGCGCTTGTCCAATTCGCGAAAACGTACCAGTCACCAGGACCCGTGGTCACCTGCGGACTGAAATATCGGCGCAGTGCTGCAGCAGCAGCACGAGCCGTTAAGACAGTAACCGGGCGATAAGGACGTTAACGGGCTAATAGATGCTTGATATTATATTAATTGGTCTGTATATTTAAGAGCGTAGCACACAATTCTATAGAACCAATCTTCGACCGAAGACGAAGCTGTTATGCTTATTACCAATAAATCCATAAAATTATACGACTGAAGTGAGGCATGATGCATTGTTTTGGCGAGTAAGCAAAGCGCGAGGCTAGAATCCCGGTTGGCATTAATGCCTCAACCGAAGATCGTTTTTGAGGGCACTGTGCTCTAAGATGTCTGATCCCAATGCTCGCCATCATAACGCGAGTCAAACTTTTTAGGATGTCGGCTCATTCCCACATGTAAGGTCGGATTAAACAAATTAATTCCACGTGCAATTCACCCGTGTTGCCACATTGGGTCTTTAGGTCATTTTTCTTGGATTATGTAACACGTACGTCCTCGTTCCGCTTTTTCGGTTTGCTCGTGTTAAACCCGAAAACCCCCGCTTCGTCGAAATACTGGTCATTTCCTACTAGACGATGCGGGTTTCCGTGCATTCCACGAACGAAAGTAACCCGGTCGAGATATTTCCAATTGGAATAGACCTTTATTAGATAGAGAAGAAACAAACAGTTGTGGAAGCGTGGTATAGGAAACACCCTATGTAAGGTTTGCAGGAGTGCTATTGTCATACACCTATCTGAATATGCATAAATATTACTTATAAAAAAGTGGTTTTTAATGTTTGATATTTAGATTTGACTATGTTCATGTAAATCCTATTGCTCCAAAAGAAAGACAGTGAACGGTAAATATACTTTATCTCCATTGAGCACGCAGTATCAGCGGGGTCTTTCAGGAAGCTTTTGAAAAAGATTGATGTGGTTCTTACGGAGCGGAGTCCGCACCGAAAAACAGTACAACAACTTCTAGAATACAACTTATAGTTTAAATAACTATCGGTCGTAGTTAAGGTAGAACACCTAAAAATGCTGTACTAAAATCTCTTTTTATATTTGTCTAATTGTGTTATGTGTTCGTTAAAATCACGTTTTACTGACCTAGTTTATCTAGGCCTATCGCGATAGCGGTAGAAGAAAGCGTAGTAATTCTGAGTCTTCAATTAAAAAAAAATCGCACGCACAAAGTAGGCACTGGAATAGTGTATGGTCTAGGGTGCTTTGGGGTTACGTTAAGCGTCCTAGGCGACGATACCATAGCTGCTTCTGCCCTATTTCAAAATATTCTGTCATCTCTCTGGAACGAAGGATGATCGGAAAGCTACAGAAATCTCTGTTTTAAAGAGCTGCAACTTTGAAAAAAGGTGCGGTATCGAACTTCGACACAGAAAAGTTGCCGGTACATCACAGGTAAGTAGCCCTTCGATGGCGGCAGTAACGATGGCCAACTTATTGAAAATTGAGGATTATGAACACGCCTTACGACATCAAAACGCGAAATTTCCGTTGTTGATTGTTGAAACTGTTTCCGAAGAAAAAAAAATTCACGCGTTACAAAGAGAACCTTGTTAAGCTGCGTAGTAGAGAATGCTATTGATACAACAGTCTGTAAAGACAAGCATACCTAAATATTATAAAAGGACGTAACTTAATTCGCAAGGAACTTTCGTATTATAAGATTATATTTCAAAGCGATTCCTACGCAAAGACGAGGGTCCAAGTAAATTATCAATAACAATATGGCACCACATGGCGGAAGATACCGTGTTTCAATAACCGTGGACAATCGAGTCTAATAATAACATCGTATGCGCTCCAATGTTAAGAAAATACTTCAAAGTCTTATATGAACTTGGACATATATGATGGACATAGATGCAACATATCTCCTTAGGGTTTTAATCAAAAAACCTATTACAGCACGAACTTCATAGAAAAACTGTTTCTTCACTATAGAATAGCTTAACGTAAATTAACCTACTACAAAGACTGCCTGAACAAATTTATTTCTCGAAAAGGTTAGGTTAGGTTAAACTAAATGCGAGAAGCTATGTCTAGTTTATGCTTCCGGGATAATTTATTGATAAGATACAAGTAACAGCCTTTTTTTTTTTTTTTTTTTATATGCAAATGGACCCTTCCATCAGGCGTAAGTGTGGAAAGACGACTACTTCGAGTTCGGCATTACTCAAATCGAAACACAAAAAAAAAACTCAGTGGTGAAAAACTGCGGGGATTTCAGGAAACCATTCGTTGTTTACGTATCTTGCGGAAATGCGTGTTTCCCAAGAATATTCATGTAAAATAAAGGTACAATAGCTTGAAGACATAGCAGAATATTGAGAAACCATAAACAAGATTGCCTTATAATTGAAAAAATTCTTACGTAAAAATTGCATATGTCAGATTGGTCATATGAAATACTTCTAAAATTAATAAAGCGAAAATATTGTATTGCGTTTAACGTGAACGCGATTACGATAGAAAAAAAAAAAAGAAAGAAAGAAAAAGATTTTTTTAAATACATTCTTGATTTGTCACAAAAAAACTAAAATAACTGGGTTAAATACTTACTATTTAATATGGCATATTCTATACCCTTTTGCGTCTTATATCTGTGTCAAGATGACCAAGTTTTTCTGCCAGCAAAAAAAAAAAAACCGTCTGTGGAGGAAACGGCCTCTTTGCTGTCAAGCTGAATATTTTAGCTCCAAACTTGTAGCTGGAAGGGTATGGAATAAAAGTTATCATTGAATTCTATCAAGCAGATAGAATCGTACCAATAAATTATCTAGACTTTGAAAATGAAGGTTTGGAAACGGCCAGGATGGTTAGGAAAAAAGATACCGCTATAACTGAGTCAACTAAAAGAAACGGGAAAAATTCTGATTATAGGTTCGATCAAACAGAAACTTCGTGTCTATTTCGACCATGTTGACTCATCGACACACAGCAGAATGACCCATTCCGATATCTCTATCAATCTCGCGGAAGTTTTCCGCGAAGGGAATCGCATGCACCCATTAAGCAAATATGCCGAAAAATCAGCTTCCGGTAAACGTTCAACGATAAGGATAAATAGATACACTCCACCGATCCGGTTGTTATATACTGGGTAAATAAGGTGAATTTTTTTTTCCCAAACTTAATTAGCTTAAGATGGAAATGGCATTGGCGTTATAAGGTTCGATAATGAAATTGCGGACAAAGCAAAAAAAAAAATTTGAAAAAGTATTTTATCCCCTTCTCATTTTATTTCAATGCGTTATTTCAAATTTAGTTGATGATATATATATAGGGCAACGTTTACTCATCGCTTATTGATATTTGTTTCTCTCTAACCATTTGATTATAAAATGTTCAATCTGTTTTGATATTTAATGCAATAAACCACAGAAAAATAAGCAGTCTGGTTTGGATCCAAGCAAGTTAACTGTGGATGAGAAAATCTACACGAAGAATGAGAGAATTAGGGTTATTATATTTGCCAGAAAAAAATAATTCACAGACTGTTTCCGCTGTGATTAGATATGAACTCGTGCTGTAAATTTCTCCATCGGTCCTTGTAGATTTCCCCTCAAGGTATTTGATGAACGTTGCTCTGTAATTACTTATATCACATTGTTATTAATTGCTGGGAACGCATAAGTAACCAAGGAACTTAGAAATTCTGAGTCATTATTTGTTGCTGAACAACCTTGAAATTATTTGTGTACCGTTTTTTTGTATTTGAAATATGTGTACTTTGTACTTTAATAGGATCAGCACAACTGTGAAGTATTAAATGTTCTTTTTTTAAATAGGACTATCTTGACCTATAAGCTCATAGTTTGCGCTAAGTTTCTATTTATTTTTAACGAAGTGACGGGAGCGGGCCCAATCATAGAGACCCAAACCTATTTTAAAGCCAAGCGCGTTATCCCGCGGGCTTTCACCCAGACAGGACCTCTCTGTATCTGTAATCATGATTAGTAAGGATAATATTCAAGAGCGGAATATAAAATATAAAGCGCGCTGAAAAATCTTCACTAGGTATAAATATTACAATATTTATGAACGGACACTATTTATACTAAACATAAATGTATTATGACATCCCGGCTGTAAACAAACGACTTTGTAAGTCTTTTGTATATATATATATATATATATATATATATATATAAACTATAAATCTTTTTTGCGAAATGAAAGTAACCTCTATATCATCAACGCTGTTAAAATGAGAATAAGTTGTGGCATTGCGATACGCATGTTATACCACCACCCCCATGTTTGTACGCCCGTGGCTTGACCCGGCCCTCCCAGGTGTGGCATCCAGAAAAGCCCCGGGGCTATACCTATGCGTCTTTGGTCTTTTGGCTTTTCGGGCGGACGCCGACGAGACCGAACAATCCGGAAGAAGCATGTCAGGTGAGGTGGGGCCAAACGACTGGGCAGAAGCTACTGCTGCTAATGCCGGTGGAACCAGGCGTCCGCCTGTCGCTCGTAAATAATTCTGCTCCCAGTGGCAAGGGTAAGCTTACTGCAACCTACATGAGGAAGCTAACTGTATCCAGCTGTAGCAGTAAGGTCGATAAGAAGCAATGAGGAACCAGCAATCTTTCCTAGTATAATGTGAGATCAAGGGTCTCGACATGCATCGCTAACAGTCGAGAACCCGTCGGTCGTCACCAAGCAAAAGGTCGTATAGAAGCAAGAAAGTATGTGGAACAAATATCTCCGTGCTAGCTTACTCTGACAGTAGGTCTGTTAGTTAATCAGTTTCGTAGAGTACAAGATACTCGGACCATTGGTCCTGGCTGCCTGAGTGTTACCATCTAGATATTCTTATGTTGTACCTGCTTTTCTCTTATCCCTTATTCTTTCTGCCCCACTTTTTTTTAGTTTGCCTTTCTTCGAACCCCCCTGAAGCAGGCAGACGATCGAACGTGCCACCTGGCACGTAGATGGCTCGCTTTTCGTTAGTGTCCCTGCAGCCCGTTTCCGTCTTCGCTGTTATAGGTTGCCACACCTTCAAGTTTGAATTGTAGAGGTATAGATTCCGGGCTTTCGATGTGAATAACAAGACTATAGGGATGAATGCACATGTCTGGAAAAAACGAGATTTGAAGGAATCAGGGTTTCGATATCAGGTAAACCCAGAAAAAATTTGGTTTATATCGGTGATATTCGCTATTCCATCTTTCATGGCCCACTTAACGCATAATACATGAAATAATAATAAGCAAATTTTTTGTCGCTCAAAATCAACTACATTTAGGTTACTACAAAAGACGCATCTCCATCGGATCGCATGCCATCAAGGTGATTTGATGCATGTATTAATCTACGCACCGATCTAGAATCATATCCATTAATGAAGGGAACTTCTTATAGGTTTAAGCCTTGCAAAGAGTCTTGAAACCGTTGCAACTTGAACATGTTGGTGGTAATGCACAGATCGCTTACATCTTTTCGCATACTTCTGGAGCGGCTGTAGGAGGATGGTTCTTTCAATTTTTCAAGCGAAACATCGTCCTTTTACAGCATAGTAATTCGTTGTGAGTTATTATCAACCGAAATAATTACTCAACCTTGTGTCTCGTTCATTAAAATTATTTAATCCAAGATTTCACGAATACATTGTATAAATATCTCTAAAAAAAGAACGCTTGACTGCCTTCGATTTTCTACGGTATAAATAAACTAGTAAACCTTAACAATATTAGATTTCCGGCAGCTCATTTTACATCATTTGCTTCTAGAGAAGAAGTTACCCTCGTGGCAGTGGGTAACGTGTTTGTTTGCTAAACTTGGTGGTTCCGAACGTAGGCATACTTCGTTTCCACTAGGGGCCACCCGTTTGAAGTGATGTATAACGAAACATTGTAAAAGGTAAGTTTAATTTTATCGTTAGGTAAAATGGACAACTCAAGCTGAAATTGAAATAGATATCCTCCGTCCTAAACCCCTCACACAGACACATCTGTCTTGATCTGTTAGCTTGTAATAGATCCAAGGGCATGTCTGTTCTTACTTCAAGGATCCATATTCTCCATTTGCATGCCACGCGCTTCCCCCATCGTCTCCATTGCTTTAATTGGAAGATCAATGGTACTATATAGGAATATACGTCTTGTAAGTCATGCTACGAAGTCCTGCATTGTTTGCGGCTGGGTGCTGGCTGGCGTTGGCCTAACCGCGATACACGTGAGAAGCAGGCGAGTTGGAGAAATCGTTTCTGGGATATTTATGATGGTGTGTCACAGTGGCAATCATTAAATGCTGAACGAAAGCATTGTCAAGCGCCAGCTAGGCTCTAGTGTGAATAAGGAGCTTACTCTGAGTCGGAAGCGAACCGGCAAATGAGTGGCAGGCCAGCCATCAGGTCGCTCTGAACACAAGAGAATGTAAAATGGAGCGCTCAAGAGCCTATGGGGAACAAGTCGTCTGGAAGTTGATTGCAAAGAGGTGAGATGAGAATCAGGAACTCTCTAGTATTCGTGTGTTTCTACTTTGAGGAGTAAAATTGGCAGGCGAGAGACAGTGGCAATTGCTGTGTGCATGGGCAACAAGCGGACTTACGGACGCCGCTGTACTTTTGACAAGCTGACTTTAAGGGTCTAAGTTGACAGCCCTCTAGCTTCTGGTGGACACAAAATAAGCCGACTAAATTGTATGAGGTAGAGGGATTAACGTTACATATAGTAACTAATTAAGCGCTGAACTACTTCGTGTTATCTATGTTTCAGAGTCACGTGAAGTAGGCGAAAACAGCCTGTGGGAACGTATGTACATATGAAGTGGCACTGTGATAACGTATTCCAGTAAACTGTACTTCCAGCTTATTTATATCTCATGAAATTTTTTCCTGTACATAAAGATCGGAGGGTGAAATGTTCTCGTTACTTCAATGAGTTGCTACCAACGAAAGGCAAAGACTAGCAAAACCTTTTAGGCCGTATCCTGAAGGTCACACGTCGTAAAGTGACGTCCTAATCTTAGCATGTCAAAAATTACTTATACGTGTGGATATTACTGGACACTTGTCGCATCTCTATTTTAGAGTTCCTCTTGGCAAGCGCGTAATGAGAATGCTATTGCAATTCAGACGTAATTTATTCTCGGTATGTCAATGATTTATCGATGCACAAAAAACGTCTTTATAGAGAACTGCTACGCTGACCAGCAACAATTTCGCGTTTGGAGAAGATACCAGCTTATCTTTCTGTGGCATAAATAATGAATAATTTGTACTGTAAGTGCGTCCCATAAATTTTAAATAGTACACCACCTCTTGGCATACTGAAGAAGCTGTGGGGTCATAACATTTCCGTTTTGCTACTTTGAGTGAACTTTGAGCGATTCATCCTATAATTTTCCAGACTTTGCAGATTTTGATAACCAATGGATCTTTTCGATAGTGTTGAACACTTCCTCAAGTAATGATATGCGCCACACAATTAATAAAATCACGAATGCAGTTTAAGGACCATAGACCTTTAAGGCTGAAATCCATATGCTTTATGCAGCAGGGCAGTACGTAAGAACGAAGCGCACCGTCTAAGTTTACCTTTTCACACCGTTTTCTTCAGGGTATTATCACAGGTAATTAACTAACGCGAGCTAGCTTTATCTCATCAACGCCCGTCACTTCCAGCCAAAGTATCTATTTCTATTTAAAAACTAGGACATTTTGCTTCTTAAAAATCACCAACAAAAACAGCACACGCAGTTGTCTATGGAGCATAACATAAAAGTAGCACTTATATTATGAGGAATCTTCGCCAATACGTTAGTCTGAATGAAAATGACACTTCTTTTAATAAAAAAAAAAGTTTTCGTGACCGGACGAGAAGATATCGGTTTTCAATAACCATCGAACTCGAAGCTTGCGATTGGATAGTGGACTATGCGATGTCGGTCGGCAGGTTTGATTGTGAGCTAAGGCGGCTAAGGACAAACAAGATGCGCTGCAAGGAATCGCCCTTTCTTGAAAAGTATGCGAAAGGTAAATGTGTGTAATAGGTTTATTTGTATATGTGCTTATAGACAGCCATGTTTGATAGCCGTTTGTTGATTTACGAATATTTTAAATCTTAACAAAAGTGAACAACAATACGAACTGGCGTTTACAGACGTTATGTTATCATACTAGTCAGAATACCTGCCTGATCTTGGGCGATTTCCTACAGTAGAACCTCAATTAACTAACACAATCAATGAACTTTTGCGAAAATAAGGCCATCAATAATTCATTAGCTTCGTTCAAAACGAACCCCGCTTCTCTAAGAGAAGACTGTGAGTATCGACTCCTGTCGGCTTGCCCTAGGTACTACTACTACAGTTATCATCTAGTTGAAACCAATAGAGATCCGTGAAAGCCATATAACTATGTAGGACTGCTATGCAGTACTTATCCGACCTTTGTATGGACCGTCTCTATGTAGTGCAGCAACAAAACAAAAGAGAAGTAGTACAGGTATTAGCGAGGGCTGCAATCTGTATTAAAACTTTCCTATATCTCATCTACCTGGAAGTTGTAGAAAATGTTATAAAACTATTGCTTAGCGTTCGTAATTTATCTCGTTTTAAAATTACCAAAAGCTTTTTGATGTCAAATTTAGATGCTGTTATTTTCAGACCGCGAACAGCAAAAAGCGTGACGTCTGTAACATCGGGATCTAACATTATTTGATAAGCAAGCATTGAGGACACTCGGCAAAATGACGAGGAATGAAAAAGCAACATTCTCTAGACGACTTTTTTTTGTGCTCTGCTCGATGTATACTTCATGCATTTGGAAAAGACATTCGGGTTTTCCATTCCGCGTAACTGAAACTTCAACGAAGAATGACGATGCTCCTCATTAGTACTACTATTAGAACAACTGATTATTGCAACGTCCCGTTTCCGCGTACATGCATACCTTTCAGGTGACTAAAAGTCCTCTTAGAACTTAAACCTGCTATTGTAGCACAATAGTAAAATATAAAACTATTCACTTAGTGAGATTTTATCCTACATTTTCTACTCTATTATACAGAAAAATCTAGTTTTACCTTTTTCGAAAACAAAAAAAGAAAAAAAATAATCACAAGATACAAACAAATGTCTTATTATCAAAGTCTTATTTTTACCGCCTCTATTATTTCTGATCTTGATCATTTTCTGTGAATTCTAAATATACCGCTATTAGAAATCGTAGAGTTCGCACTAGAAGCTAGTAAACGTAAAACGTTAAACTTCAGCAGGTTTGGCCTCATGCCTGTTTCTTGGTTTACGCGATTGTCGATTCCATTACGGTGTCCTTTCGAAGCTATGGTAGCTTCTTTATAAGTTGTGCCCTTTTGATTGAGTAGTTCGTTAGAAAGCTATGCAACTTAATTACAGACAGTCTGGGTGTTCCCTATTAGAAGTGTATCCTTAAGAAGCGAGCGAACTAAAGTTCGCAAATATATATTCGACTCCATCCGGCAAAATCATTGTAATTTAGGTTTGCATATTTAAGCCAATAGTTAATGCACACGTAAGAGCACCTAATTCTGTACAGGAAAATGCGTTTATTCGAGGAAGCTTCTATAAATTTAAATTACCTATATAAACGAATGCAAAACAGAGTCTGGTCACAGGTGAGAAAACGAATATTTACTTTCAGTCACTAGTACCCAGAATACCCGATTAGATGGAATGAAGTTCGCATCAAGATCTCTATTGTTTACTGCTATTTAGCGAGCATCGACTTCTGCCATCAGTTCCAGTTTTTCTAGGAAATGATTGTCAAGGTTCTATAACGATCAAGTTCAATGTATGAAATGGACATGTGGCTATGTATGCGACTAGAAGTATCGACAAACTTCTGTTATTTCTCTGTCACGACGATGAACTTTGTCATTTCCTCATATTTCTCTAGTTAGAATAGCAAGAACATAGTAAATCTACGGAGCCGTTTATGTTGCCCGCTATGGAAGTGAGCACCGAAGCCAGGTCGCTATTTCATGAAACCTAACGTTGTTAACTAGAAAGATGGAGGATCATCTTAAATATTCGTCATACCAAATATTTGACAAAAACATAGAAATTGTAATGGAACTAAATACCACGTCAAAAACGAGCACGCTATGTAGCTTTGTATATTATAAAATGGCACACCGCGACCATTAGTAATGTGATAAAGCCTGGGTAAATGCAGCTTCATCGGGCTGAACAAATCACAGTTTGCCAGTAGCAGCTTTTCGGACAAAATGTTCGTATGAATTAAAAACAGTTGAATGAATAGCGTATAGTTGGAACACTTTATAGCTAGCTTGATACAAACATTTATTCACTTTAGTGAATTTTACAAAGTGTTGCACTTACTGCTTTAAGGCTTAGCATGCTCTTTTATCGAGCTACTGTTGTCAGAAGAGGGGGTGATAATTTTCCAAAAAGATGGCTAAGGTAAATGCGCACGAAGTCAAAATTCAATACACCGTAAATTCCGACAGGCATTGCAAGATATTAGTATGCAACGTAAGGTGTCCAAACTTGTCTAACTTTAATAAGGCTTAAGGGCTAAAATAGATAGTGGTCGTGTCGGGTAGATTGCGACGTGCTTCAGTGTACTGCAGACGTTATTAGCGCGAACTTTTGAATAGGCACATCACGATGAACAATTTACGTATGGTGGACTTCATTTATATCGCTACTTTGACGTCTAATTCGATACTATTCTTTAGCGCAACACGATCATGAACATCTTAACACCGTATAAACAATTGTACAGCTCATCTAGAAGCCTGCCTCTAAAATGTCATTCGTTTTGCCAGAAGGATTCTACCTCCGTTTCATACCGAGTTTAATAGCTAACCTAATCCTTTAGATAGTAGTAAACAAAGGTTACTTACTTATGTCTCTTCGGGGGAATTTGCAAATTTCGATGCCTGATTTATTTGAACGATTTCCTGATTCTTATAATAACTAGTGGGTGGAAGCGATGGCACGACGACAGGTAGCGAGGATAATAATTTGGATAGCATTCTGCTTCGCCGAATGACGCTGCTCATAGCGGACCGGATTTTTACATAATTATATACATAAGTAAGCTCAAGCCATACGCGCTTCATAGGCAATGGCAAAGTTCATCGTTGCAGAGAACATTGCCGTATCGTCAAGTAGGACCGAAAACATAAAAGCTAGTATTATGTTCAAAAGAGTCACATGTTTGGTAAATATCTGACAGGCTGATGCAAACGTAACGTGTATTTTTAGTTTTTCGTTCGCCATATTTAATTGAGTTCCTAATTTGTTTCCTAATGGTCAAATACCATATGCCGTTCTAAAGTTTTTTGTTTTTTGCTGTAGATACCTACTACAAAGTTTTAGCTCAGATTCGAACGGTGAGTAGCTCAAGTGGAACAATAGCCTTATTTCATTTTGTTAACGTCCAAAACCTGTAGAAGTAAGCTAAGATATTGATTTCGCATATAATAGGGACTCTTTCGTTGAAGTGAAGCTTTTGCTAATATGTTCTATTAGTGTTGACTTGGGACACAACATCAAAATTCCAATCTGTCTTGACAAACCTTACGGCACGAGGCAACGGCTTATTGAAATCGTTGGGCAGATATTCTTCTAGAGAAATAAGAATTTTTTTAGCCAGTTCATACTAAAGTCTCCCTTCATGGCAACTGAAGTATGACCACAAATTATTCAAACAATAGCGTTGGGGATACGGAACCCGTCCAGTAGATTTCGTCTTGCAGCAGTCCTACGTGGATCTTTACTGTAAGAGATTACCATCGTTCTATACTCTCTAACTCCTACAAACTCTGCAAGTAAAAAATAATTTCTTAAATTGATCATCAGAATCTCAACTAGATGAATATGGCAAGGCGCTATTCGCAAAGCTATAAACCAACACGTATAGCAGTACTACAACAATCCTAACAAAGGCGAAGTGCACAAAGTAAGTTTTTGTAGAAAAGCTTATTTGCTATCTAGGAACAACAAATTGCCGGGACTGGGGAATGGCACAAAATCTAAAATCCTAGTCGGTCGTGTCAGACCGCGCTGTGACCGTGATACAATTTGTTAAACATGCTGTTAGGTAATCGTCTTTTCCACGCTTCGTTTTCGACAGTTGACACAGGCATTCAGGAAGTACTCGGACACAAACAGGATAAACTAGTAGCAGTGGTCGTGTTGGGTACCTCGTGATGCCGCAAAAAGCAAACGATTGTCGCGCTAGTCGTTGATTATGGCTTGGTTCCAGTTTGCTTCAACTGTATTCTTGGACCCATTCTTGGACACTCGCTGGGCCTTCTACGTCCCGCCTTCACGTTTAGCCTAACTCGTCAAATTGGGGACCCAAAAGTTGTTTGTCTCACACGCCGATGTCTTTGACTCTAGTATCATTTGCATACCGTCTTACCGGCTTTTCCATGATTCCTATTATTGCTGATCGAAAATGTAATTACCGTTTAGGTTTTTCTGTTGCTTTATTGTTGTTCTCGAGACGCATGTCCCTGTTCTGTGTTGATCAGTGGCAGCAAAGCTGCAATTGGGAGACAGATTTGAAGAGTGAATGCGAAACATTTTGTTGACCTACGTTCCCTGCAGAACAGCAAAAGCAGGCCCATGTTCTAAATACGTATGGGTAACAGCTGCTCTTGAAACACGGCCCGTACATGCTGCTCAAAGTCCTACATTTATCTCGTAATACAAAAAACATAGTTTTACCAATATGCCAATGTTGTTTTGCCCATCATAAAAAAGCGGCAGCAAAGCTATAATAGCCATGTTTAACACTGTAATATATATCATCACTTATGTTATCAATCTTTAATCAAATTACTTATTAAGCTATAATTTGACGAGCAACAAATTCCGAATAGTTTAATTTAGTATGCTAGCAAACTCACTATGTCGGATTGACTAAGCAAATTGAAATGTACGACCTCGGCACTGCTATCGTCATATTCTGTCAAAATCGGTAAATATCTGAAACTGTGATAGGACTCAATAAAAGTGTAGGTAGTCATTTGATGGCTTAGAATTACAGTTTGTGACCCTTTCTCATGCGTCATTAAAATATATGTTTATCGTTTAGAAATATATTGATCACATTTTCCTGCTTAGCATTAAGACGGAATTACTAGAAATAGTTTATATTATGGCCAGCAATCTACGAAATCTAAAATATCGTTGTTCAGCGAAAGCTAACCTATAGAGATATCAGTGATTTTATTGTGTTCGTATGGGAAAATAGATCGGTATTTAACATACAGCACTTTACTGCGTTTACTGGTAACGAATTTATAAGGAATTGTTTCCCAATAGGCGGTCATCAGATTTTCGTACGCGCATTAAAAGCTCTATAAAATCATTTTTACAAACAGCTGATTTAACACCAACTACGAGGTGTTCTGCCAAAATTGTGTACCACCATCCTTTAAGATATACTAAAAAAGGCATAACTTTTGACTTCTGGCGCGCTAGCACGATTCAAAGGTACAGTGCAAGATTCGGGGATTGGTCAAAAAAGACCTGCTAAATGGCTGCTACGATAGCTAGGCCTTAGAAACTGAAGGTACCAGCATGAAAACACGTGAAGAATCCCACACAGCCAGCTCCGTTGGTTTGTAATAAGATTTTAGGAAGATAATTTTTACGGACGCTTAAGAGATTAGGTTCATGCCTACTGTCTACTGATTACAAGCTTTTGTTCTATTTAAAAGTTTTTATTTCGAACATCGCTGTAACTGCCTCCAAAATACAAGCTAAGAAACCGTCTGCTTATCACACTCTCGTAAAATACTGGCTTGTTCCACAGAACAATGTGTTCTAACACTCTAAAACAGTTGCTTCTTTCAATACTTAACTAGCTTAAATGGACATTTTAATTACGGGAGGAATCCTATATATAGGAGCCGCTCCTAGGTTGCCTCTTATAATGGAAGATATTCTATTGGAATTATTTTAGCTCTAATAAAAGGGACGTGACAGGTGGAAGCTTTGGACTTCATTCTACCATTTGCTTTCACTTGGCTAAATCTGGGTATGTATAGAAGACATTCTCCTAGAAATAGTGGTTGTCACACAATGACAAATATATCTAAACGATGCGCGTAAATATCGGCAAAGTGCCACTCTTACTTGTAGCGCTAAAATAAGTACGGGAATCTCACGGTCTCCTTGAAGCGCCAGAAAACACCTATACACAATAGGGAAAAAGAGCGAGAAGGAAAAATGAAAAGATCTGGAAATGATTCAGAGTTTTGCGAATTAACATTGCATCGCTGCTACCAATAGGATAGCCTATTTCATTCTATCGTATTTCGAACGTGGAAACGAAGATACAAGTTTTCGTTAAACCCTATGCTCTCATGCTATGATATCAACTACAGCTTTTTGTGCTTATATCCTTTCGCTTTTATGAAGTTCGAAACTAGATTTATGCTACAGTAGGGCCGTTTCAGTGTTATACGATAGATAACTAATGAAGTTAGCATCGGCCTTGAGTTACCAAAATTTACTTTTCTTGCTAAACAATTTTTACTTGATTTCAGTGGTTTGTTTAATTTGACGAGCAAAACTAGCTTCTAGGATACTTCCAGCACCCAGGATCTTGTTGCAGAATCGTTCGTGAAGGCAAAAATCGCTTTTTTTTTTTTTTGCAATCATCGTGACAATTTGGCGGCCATCGGCTGACACTTGTTTACGAAGGCTGACAAACTTAGCACATTAATTACCCTTCAGTGGAGCCGTAAGTTAGTGGTTGATCTTTTTAAGCTTGCAGATCGAAACAATACTTTCAGAAAATCCTCCATGTTGATTACTGATAGCCTCTCTTAGTTGATCTATCAGTCGTTTGCCACTCATGTAAGCAAGATTATAACGAATTTACATAAAGTATGGATCCCGCATAGCCTAACACGTTTAATACATTCCCTTTGCGTGGCTAGTCCATATGCCTAGGCATGTAATGTTCTAAAAGCGATTTTTTCACCTCATCTACTGAGACTCCCGATTTCCATATTTATGTATCTTATTTTTGGTACAGAGCCACATCTTGCTAATCGGTAGTTTTAGTTTCTAGCAAATGCATTTGATGACAAACTCCTGTTTTTTTTTCCTTGCACAGTTTTTCCCGGCCTAAATAACAAAAAGAGACATACAATTCTATTATTGTCTAAAAGGCCAAGCAAAATGAGGACAGAGCCAATTAAAGAAGTGACTATAATCCGACTAGTACGGTGTGCTACACAAGATTAGTGGGCGTCATTATAACTATACGTTAATACGTAACACAACAGATAAAGCCAACCAAGATAAAGTTTAACTAGCTGCTAATGGTTTGAAGCAGTGTTCAATAGGAAAGTCCTTAGAATACACTAACCTCCATATAAACAGCCTGCAGCCCTAAAGTGGGTCGATTTTTCAGTGCATTTTCAAATGGGCTATTGTAGAGATACAGCTAGTGAAGGCTGGCGCAGCGAACGGGGCCGGCAATAAGAAATTCTGTACGTTCGATTTCGAGCTATGTTCAATCAGTATCCTTTATAATCGACTGTTTATAGAGGTGTGACATAATCGATTTCAAGTTACGCGATTAGCAGAACATCGCGCGTTCATACGTATCTATACCCCCAAAAATTACAACAACACACAAAACGCTCTATGCCGTTAACAGTGTTATTACGCTTTATGTAGAAGCCTCTTCTCTGTCTAAAGGTTATCTCTATTTTGTAAATGTTCATTTCACTTTTTTTTCGGTTCGAGGAGTACAAACTAGATAGGTCAAATGTGTTCCAAATGTACACTTCAATATAATCATTGTCTTAAATATCCAGACTAGTAAAATTACGTTGTTGTACGGGAATGTCAGGTAACTGTTTTCCGTTTCTAAAATTATGCCGTTGTGGGCCTATTTGTTACTAGGCTACAATCGTGTCACAAGATATAGGTATAGCGGGCTGTAGACCACCAAATATAATATAGCAAGCTTTGCGAAAAAGCTGTCCAAATTCTCAAACTAAGATCTTTTTTTCTTCTATAAGTAGTTAAGCTCTTTTAATTAGTACGCGTTTCTTCAAGAATTCATTATCAGGCTGTGAAAAGGCATGGCGAAAACAGATATGACATATAGAGATGATACCCTTCATCATAAAATTCCTGAATTCTTGTCGTTAGGAATTTCTAGGAAGAGGTCCTTGTTTGACCGCTCTGAGACAAGTAAAAATATGTTATTGTCACTTGTATATTTTTCCTAGATTTGACATCTATATAGTCTTTCCGAAGTTAGCAGCGCCAAAGCCGCGTGTAATCACTCTGTGGGGCCTGCAAGAAGGTTCTCCATCACGACAGATACTGTGCGAGGAAAATTTGCCTGCGCAAAAACAATCCATTAGAAGTTTTATGTAAAGACAGATTGCCAATGTGGAGTGGATCTGAATTCCAATAGAATTAGTAATGGGGTATCTTCCGCAAGAATAGCACCTCAATCTTGGGGTATCTGTGCTTTTCATAATAATTTTTGTTTTGCGTGTTTAATTTTCTCTCATTACCCTTCTCCCTCTGTTTTATGATGAAAAATGTCCTAAATTGGAACAATGCTCGGCCCCGTTCCTAGTGACGTATTTTATCACGGTGACGAAATACATTAATGGTGTTGACGAAGTGAAGCTTATAGTGCGAGGTCACATAGCCCCCATTTATTATGGTGTTATTCTACATCAAATGTTGCATACAATTACACATCCGCACGTGTACCGTTTTGTCCATCGAGCCACTTAGATGTAGCATGAGCTCCATTTGCCCGAAGGCCAATTTTGATACGTTTAAGATTTATGTTGGTACGAGCGGTGCTAGAGTTCAAGTTTAGGTCTTGTAGCCAGATGTAGATTACTGCTGCTTTCTACAGTAAAATAACTCTAAGCACTCAGCGTCAAACTTTCGTGCATAGTGAACCTGAACTCTTTTCTACAGCGGCATTTGTTCTAAAATGCTTATGTGACTGTGTCATGGAATAAAATAGAAACCCTTTACTGATGTGTTAACGAGATTTGTCAAACGAGATTTCGACACATGACAACAAACCTAGTTTTGGTTAGCTGCTTCTAGTGTATGGTCTCAGCGTGTAATTCTGCGCTCCAGATACATTTCTGAGCTATATTTTTATAGCTGTGCCCGTGGGCCAAAGTAGACACTCATAGAAAGTTCATACGTTTCTAGCGATTTGACTTTCGAAATGAATGTCTGGACTGTGTAAAATTATCGAACACTAGTTCGCTAACGCGCGATACCGTTGGCTAAGAGTACTAGTAATAGAAGTTATGAGAGGTATTGACAAGTACATATCTCTACACACTGTCAAAGAAAAACTTACATAGATTTACCTTAAAATACAATAGTCTCAACAAGTTCGAACGTTCCGAATGGACATTTAACATGTTAGTTTCTACATGTAACGTTTATCTCATATGAACCATTCATAAATCACATATTTCGAGAACGTGTTGGATAAGTTCCGTCTGTGTATATGCGTCGCAATAAGGATGCTAGTACTTGTTGTGGGTCAGCATTCTGTTTTTCCGTTGCACAAAGTAACCAGTCGGGTTGTTCGCTCCGTGTCGAATATTGCCAGCTTGGAATGACGCGTCGCATAAGGTAGTTGAACGGACTCGAAACGAGCGTACGAATATGGTACAATTTAGTTTCAACACGAAAAGCTGTACCTCTAATACTTTTATGTAAGGTTTTGCCGACGGAGATGCGTGTAGAATCTGATTCACAATCAAAGTTTGCCCCCCCCCCCCCCCCCCCACAATGCAACCCTGCTGATTTAACCTCACGAGTGAATCTAGTGTAATGTTTTTCGAAACTTTAGCACAAACAGTTGTGAAAAAGTGAAGTAATCGTGTGAAACAATTAAGCCAACTATCGATTTAATTATATATCCATCATAATAGAATAATATACTTAACGTTATGGATCGCCGGAGTTCGTGTTTATTTATAATATCACTAATTAATTAGAGAACTGCCATCACTTCTTGTGCAAGTTAATTGGACGGAAAATCCAAGGAAAAGTTGGGCAACGGAACAGAACGTGATTTAAATGACATGTTTCGTGCTTGCCTCAACCCATGGACCTCTGCTACCGGCTTGTAAACTAAACCATAGAAATCATTGAAAAATCAACCCGCCAAATTAAACGTTTCGTTCGGGAAGTATCAGCAAGCTTGTTTTTTCACTGGCTCCTTTCTCCAAAAAATTACATTTAGGCATTATTTGTTATAGCATAGAAAACTTCTTGTACCTCTCTCAGCGTTAAATGCTGACCACGTAGGCTTTAGAAAATATGCGTTTTCGTTAAATCAATATATTATTGTGACAGGTCGCTCAAGGCGTATTTCAACATGGCAGCTATAGCCACTTTTTACTCAGTTATCTGTTACACGCATAATGTACATCGCTCATATTCGACGAGAACGAAGACTTGTTTGTTATTCTAAAGAAAAGAAAAAAAAAAAACAGTGCGCGAACTTCGCGACGGAAAAGACGGTAAATGACAGTGCTTGTTTTCCAATGACATGCAAAATGTAATCAGCTTGTATAGTCATCTTACCCGAAGTCAAAGTTCGCTAATGCTCAATAGCAAACTCAACATGTCTCTAAATTTATTTTCAAAAACGAGGAGCAACATCTCTCCGTTCGACCTGTAGCTGCCAAAGTACGTCAAACCGAGATCTGATAGGCATTGACAAAGGCACTCACAGCAGACTTCTAGGAAAAAGAAACGACGGAAAAGGGCTGCCTTCTAGCCCTAAACGATAGCGACGGAATAAGCAAAGCGAACATAGGCGAGCAGAAGCTGTGAAGCCCGAGAATTACGGGAGCGCGAGCGTGCCCGATATAGGACATATTCGTTGAAGGAAACCCATGGATCTTCCATATCTTATCCAGACCCGTATTAGCGCCACCCCTTGAAGACCTGTTGGTGGACGTGCGACGGTCGGATGCACTGAGGAGGTTATTTTGGATGGCGGGCATATAAGTCAAAAGACTCGCATTACGGCCTCCGAACTTCACACTGCCAACAAGACCGGAGTCTAGCGCTCTAGTCTGTCTTGTCTTGACAAGCGTAATTTCTATGTGCGAATACTGCGCGCTCCTTCTCTTCCTGTGAACAGCATCAGGCATCCCTCTCTGCTGGGTGCGCTTTCAGGAGTGAATGTCAGATTTATCCGCCTTATTGTTTCGAACTAATTTAGCCTATGTACTGATTGTGGCCGCTGTGACAAAACACACAAAAGTAGACGATTTTGCGGTTTTTGGAAATTGATCGAGAATATGCTGAATTTAGGCTTACGTTTTATCTCATCCATCAGTGCTCGTTTAGCACGCACGAACCACAGACGTGTAGCAGCAGAAGTACGTCAAAGCGAGATCTGATAAGAAACCAATCTTGCTGCTGTTCATCTTGTGTAAGCAGTCCAAATGTGTGCCTGCCTGAATTAGGCAGTGAATCACAAAGTGAATAAGCCCCACAAATTTCACCATTCAAAATCTAAAGGTAGTACACCATTTAATCACAACGCTATTCGGTAAGCTATTGCTGATGTAGCAGCCGATTAGCTGACCGCAATCAATATTATGCTCAAGATGGAAATATAAAATGGGTGCAATAAGCTTCGCTCAATGGACGTTGCCATTCGTAATTATGATAGACTGATTATCAGGTAGAACCTTTGTCTAGCGTTTCTGGTGCTACGTGAAGACCTAAACCAGAGCCAGACCAGAAGAAGAACAGTATAAATGATCTTTTTCCTAACTGGACACCTACTTCTTACAGCCGTAATTTTTTACTTTTGATGAAGCGCAAAAACGATTATCTTAATTAACGGTATAATAAGCCCCTACTAACCTTCTCGCCCCCAACTATATCATGCTTCTATCAGCATGCAGGGTTTGTTGGCAAGTAGAAACAACGTTACGTTCTATCATATACAAAGAATAAATCTGAGGCTAACCTCTCAAAGCAAACTCCCAGTTATTGCCTACCTATAGAAGCTAAATACCCGTACGAGTAGTATTAAACCTAACGGAATCGAATATCGCTCGTTCCAGAGGTTATATACAATGACTGTACTGGTTTGTTTTCTGCATTCAGAGACGTGATTTTCCGTGTTCGTTGGTGAACATCAGAGAGCCGTAAAGGTTTTTCTTCCAAACGCCTAGTTCGACAGCTTAATTTGTCACAAATTCATTATGTAACGTAGCAACATTGCTGATGTAAAATTTTGACAAGTTAGGCGTCAAATACGATGTCTGAAGTTGAGGAATACATATATATGATATCCTATTGGGACGGACGTTGCTATCTGGCTGTGATTCAATCTAGTTAATGTAATGCAATTATCGATCATGATGCGACGGGGGCCGACTATGTAATACCGATAGTATATCCAGTCTATTCTATCCATAAATTCTATCAGAAATTAACGGAAAATTTTTTCACTTCGATTCCACCTTCTTTTCTGTAAAACGGTTTTTCCGTCTTCCCAAGCATCCTCGGCGGTCGCCGATCGTACGCAGTAGTTAGTGATTGACCGCAGATTATCCAATCTGCAGCAAATAATAGTTATTTCAACGTCTCTGGTTTGTTATCTGGGTTACGTGAACAGAATAAGTACCTCACCGAATGTGAACTACGTCGATTGTTGGTTAAGCCTTATTTTTACACTTTTTAAATATAGCTTTAAGTAGCTCTACTTGGTCGTAAACAAACAAGGGTAAAGTTATCATTTTCGATCAAGATCTAGTTATCATAATGGCCTTGTCCCACTATAACTTCGCACAGTGTTTTTATACTGTCGTATTCGAAGCCCTTTTCCTATTTTTTGGAAATCAGAATATGTAACACGAAAGAACAGCGGCAATAACAACGAACGAACAATACTTGCCGTATACTAGAAATCGCAAGCACCAAAACCGAATATTGTGATCATAGACTTGTTTGACATTGCCATCTTAGCTGAAACGCCCTAGAGGACCACGGCTAAACCTGTCATATTTTTCGGCATAACAACGTTTTAGATGCTCTACAGAAAAAAAAGGGAAAGTATACATTTTCGAAGATATTCCAATCCCTTTTAGGGTAGAGTCTTCAGTTGTCAAATCGTCGCCCGGATGGTTTTAATGCCAGTATAAATTCATTTAATGAAATATTTATGTTATATAAGTTCAATGGATGAGCGTAATTCTCGAGGTCCACTGTTGACAAACCTAATCGAGCGATCGAGTCGAAATCATACGGTTTATATTCCTAAAGCAGTAGCTCGCAAAAAATTGAATTTGAAATGAGTATTTATTATGATTTTTATTATAGGGACGCATTCGTATTGCTCCTGCAGTGTTCTGCTATTAGAAACATCCCCATATGAAACGATCTTTAGTCATTATCTAGAATCTAAATTTAACTATATTTCTCTTATCTTATTCTTACTATATTTTACTCTCCTTGTATTTTAAAGGATATAAACTAAAATGTAAGATACACTAAACAAGGGTACAAATAAGTAATCATACTAATAACGTGAAGGCCGGACGTTAAAATTATTAGGGAGTTTTTGCCCCCACCCTATATGTATATCCAGCGAAACCATATTAGAGATATCAGGAAGGTTGTCAGTCGAGCATGTGATTTGAATGGCCACGGGAAGGCCGGGATTTCTGGTAATCGAAAAAGGCAATTCGCTCCACAAAGTGCTTTTCAGATAGCGTTTTCAACTCAACACATCCACAACGGGGAACCTGGAGGAGAAGCCTTTGAACAGAGAAAATCTACTCCAACTGTCTTTGAGAACGGCACGAAGGTACTCTTGAAGGCCGGGACCTTCAAAGATTTCACTCTCCACCTATTATCCTGAGTCAAATGGCCCTACAGGCTATAGAGTTGCGACGCCTCACAATTGGCAGCTGACGGTGGGTGGAAACGATACAGGGCTGTACGTTGGAAGACATATCTCGGTCAATGCGAAGATATGCGCTTGGGACAATATTGTAATTTTTAGGTAAATGCAGCCAAAATCTGTATGTAAAGAATAATAAAGCATAAACCCCAGGAGCAGAGTAGAACACCCTGGCTTTCGTTACGTAAAGAGGCCAACGTTACTACAAAGCTGACACGACTGTAACCCGCATTGCCAAAGGCAAGATTACTCTAAAGTGTTTTACCAAAAAAATATAATGAACAGTTTAAATAGTTCATGAGGTAAAAACGATCGCAATTTCGTAAACTCATGTTTAAATTTATTAGGTAGATCTTACCAGACTGGCCCTTACGTTATAGACAACTGTGATAACAACGTCCATTAATAAAAAAATGAATTAAAGGTGACAATGTCTTTGTGTTTGAAATGCCGCGTGAAAGCTATTTAATAAATTCGTTTGTTTTTCATGATCACTTTTCTGCATCGAAACGAGTAAAACGCTCCGCGTATTACTAGGTCCGATCATGGTTATGGAAACCATTATTAGACAAACAAATAACGTATTCTAGAAAAGGAACAAGGTGTAGGTAAATAACATAGTGCACCAAATAAGCCACATAATAGTATTGACAATCGCATTATAACTGCATATCGGAGCATTTTTGGCAGACGTTATACTAAATCGGTTTTATCACAACAGTGTCTTTCACGTATTAGGAATAGAAGTGTTCCTCTCGTGCCAAGTCCTGTATGTTAGGCGTGTAAAGCCTTCCTTAACGGCAGGAACGAACCCGGTACAACGCTTTTTGGGATCGCTCGACGGCAGATCATATCGTTCTACGACAGACCGGTGTTCGACTTGTTGTTTTTATTAGAACTAGAATTATATAGAGCTAATTTCCAGCTAGTTGCCAAAAAGAGAACATGTGTCTGATTATATATCTACGCGTCTCATAGCAACGTATCGCTGATTAAACGGGACAAGTTCGTATTATTTCGAATTGAAGCCGTATTGGATTCTGTGTAGTAAAGTTTGGCTCTCGAATAAAAGCGTGACGCCAGCTACAGTGAGCCGACTACGCGCAGAACGATAAAGGTACTTGAATTATTTCCTTTAGAGAAATAGATTGTCCACTGCCATGTTGAAATGTTATCACGGCTCACGTGCTATACATCCAGTGAGCAAAGCAGCTCTTCCGCAAACAATACGGCAGCTTTCAATTCATTTTTACGTCGGATTAGTTGTCTTACGTCGGCACAATGGTTTACTCAGCGATCTAATTCTATATTACAGCTTTAACCCATAATAAAAGTCCACCTAACTACTGAAGAATGATTCCAAAAGTAAAAGTCTCTCGACAATTGAACGCCCTTTGTTTTATATTTTAGAAGGCAAGTAAATGGTCGCAATAGATAATGGATTGAACTGTGTAGCAGACTTGTAATAGGCATGCTCTAATATTATTGTCAGCCCTTATAACTACTTCCCAATAACTACAGTAAATAATATTACAGCCAGGTTAAGTACAGTATGGGTTAAACGTACAATCAACTAGCTATTTGGAACGAAAAATGTGAACGTACATAAAATGTATCTTCAAGTTATTGCATCTCCGATTTTATAGCTGAGAAAGCCCAGCGGCGTCGTATGCGACACACGTCACGGGTGAGGCTAAAGCGTACGCTCAGTTCCTTTGTCACCTGTCCTGTTGGATATGAATACTAAGAGAGAAATAGTGTCTTCAAGTTCAGAGAAAAACAGAATTAGAGAAATGCGAAGCACCATCCTGCTGTCAACAGTCTTTTGCACTCCGTTTTCTGATTCCGCATTTACGATTAGCGCGTGTCGCGATTCCACCACTTTTTCTCGAAAATCTCACGGATTAAGTCTAAATGCAACATCACAGAACTGGAGTGTACCCTCCCATACGTAGCACAGGTCAGGCGTTTCGTTCTGAACGTCTGGTCTGATTACTTCGTGCTGTTATAGGTTTGCCATACCGATATTTCAACATAGTTCGGACTAACTGTCAGCGCGCAACATGGATGTTGATGCGGTAAGATGCGAACGGCAAGCATAACCAATTTAGCAAAGCGGCAATGGTATTTGAATACGAAATGAAGAAGCGCAGCGTAAAGCAATGCTTTATGGTATCACCAGGAGAGAAATCAGCATTGGGGTTTCATTTACCTAGCCCCAGATTATCTTCGTGATAGTACAGTGTCGCCAGGTATTTACCTACGTTCTGGGATCCAACCTCCTGTATAGCTTATAACCTGTATGTCTTAATAATTAGTCTTCCTTTATTGAAAGCTTATTATTTGTGTCCGCGATCAGTTCCCTGCTCTTGTTCGATGCAGACAGAAGACCATCGGACAAAATGTTCGATAATTGGGCTAATATAATATTTCCTGGGCTAGTTTTATTATCGTTATTCGTCGGAGCAGCGTTAGCGCAAATATAAATGAACCATTAGATGACGCTATTATCATCAAGCAAATCGCCTTTGCTGCTACGTCTTTTGCTCTCAATTAGGGTCTATCACCTAAGGCGATGCTATTACCTGCAAAGGTCAAAGATGACAAGGGTATGGCCTTTCAAAGCACAGAAGAAGACGATCGTAAGGCCGTATCGTAAAAGCTTTTCAACTATTAGTTGAAAGGAGTATTGGCACCAATCCTTGTTGTAGTCGTTATCACCGTTGCTCTTCCTTGGGGATTTGACTAATCGTTAATCGTTCCTTGAGCGCCCTCACACCTTTTTTTTTTTTTACATAGTCGCTTAAGTCGGAAGGTGCAGTAATTTATCTTATATCATTTTATGCACAGAGGCACAAAGTACGGTGCACACGGTTCTTTGTATTCAATGACGTAGTGATCATAGACAGGTCGTCCCGTTGCTATAGGCCATTAATGTGCCGCCTGTTTAATTGATGAAGATGAAATTCTACCGGCCTACGAGCATTTTTCTATTTGGAGCTAATAAGATGGCTATTTTAGTGAACGCAATAAATGTATGGAAGGAAAATTCGTTTAGTGAAAACTATCCTATAACAATAGAGATTTTCTTCTTACTAAGAATGCAATAGATCACTAGCTCTAATAGCCATGTTTAGGTAAGAGACTTATACATAACCCAGTTAACTAGTTAGCTTTTGTATTCCTATCGAAAACATATCGGGATATGAAAGAAGTAGATTTCTAGCGAGACCTGAATATATGAGCGAAAACCTGCGGATATTAAGTCAAATCTGGGTCCCGACTGTAATGATGAATTATTTGTTACTATAATGAAGAGGATAGCGCGTTGGAGTTCTGACTGAAAGGATGGAAGTTCTATTCCGCAAGGCACGCCTTTTGCCTTGGAGACCGATTAGGACGTCCTACGTCTGACGATTTTGTCTGCTAATATACCCAACCATTTAGACGTTCTGAAGTTTAAAGTCATATAGTCCAATAATACTAGGTCTTGATTCACTTTTACGTATGGCCGAAAAAATTGGAACGGATATGGTGCTTGACACTTTAGAATTAGTAGGTTCCTGGCTCAAGTCCCATCGAGAGCCATTTGACAGATACGAATAAATAAAAAAAAAAAATTGAGTTCTTTGTTGTCTCTCAATCAATGGAGTGAACGGGTAGCACAGTCATAAATCGTCGCTTTCAATTTCTGCAAGCCTTTAGTACATCACGTTTATGACCTTCATCATTACGTATGCTTTTTATGATATATTATTTCATCACATGTTTATCAGACAGAAAAACAGTAATCGAACGAAAAATAGAAATAGATCTTGTAAGCAAATAATGTTTCAATGTCTGCAGTAGGTGTTTGTTTAAGTTATGTAAGCTAACCTAATAAATTAACTCAAAGCAAATGCTAATCTTAAACGCTGTACTAGCTATAACAGTATGATTTAATTTTCTGTTAAATGAGGCGTTACTTGTTCTCTATGGAAACCTGAGCACAAAACCAAATTAACGCTTATACATGTATATATAAAGCAACTTACGATAAGTTGTTAGTCATCTAAATTGACTACGAGCGCCACTCGTTACTGCATGATGGAAACTGTGTGCTATGCACCTATTAACTGAGATATATATATATATAAAGATAAACACAAAAGGTTCTTAAGTCAGCACGAGGTCCTCTCTAATAAAACCTACTCTGGTAACGTTTCCTAGGGAAGCCCTAATGATTTCAATAGCAGAAGAAACGCAAGTTCCCATACCCTGAGCCGTAATTCTGCATTTTTCTGCATTCTATATATGTATATATAGTCCTGACGAAATCAACTGTACGACTGAAAAGTCACGATAGTACACCCTTAGACTTTTCGTTCGACCCAAAACGAGTCGATAAGCTGTTTCTTATTTTCTTCAAAGAAAATTTCTCAGAGACAAATCAGATTCATTTACCAGGTGTCACTTTTTAAGATTCCGATAGAGAATTTGAAAACCTGTTTTTTTTATAGATATGTTTTTCAACAAATTTGAGAACTATTAAACATCCAACAACAGTAACGCTTTTGTGCCATTCTCCAAAAGTTCTATTAAGACTACTTCACTTATGCTGATAATTTAAGGATTTCACTTTTGTTTCAAAATCAAGCAGCAATAATGATATGGTGTATTTAATAGGAAATGAAGGGTATAATGCCAGCACGTAGGTAATGACGGTTTCCCTTTCAATGTGGCCTCGCCCTTTATTCTCACTGTTCGTTACTTTCTATATAGTGTTGGTATGAAAGTATCCTTTTACTCCACTAGCCCATTGTAATTTTACCATACAACGAACGAAATGTTACCTCGCACTCAATTTCCAAAAATGGTCGGTACCTTACGTCGTTGCGCAATTCGACCGACCGATATCAAGTTACTGCAACCAGGAATAAGTTAGCTGCTTATACTAGAACTGGCATCCTCTAACTAATTTACGTAATCGTCTGTCCTCTAAGGAGTTTACCAATTGTCGGAGAATGATTTCCTCGAAGTGAGCTAACAAAGGTCTAATCGAGATAGAAGCGGTGGCTTTCTTAGATTCGTTTTATCTTGCTTTTTTATTATCATGGACGACGTGACGCACGCAAGTTTAATGTCGATTCCATCTTACGTTATCCACCTCTCGCTTTCTTGCAGTCTGTTGTTCGTTACGCTTACACTGGACACACTCGACGTAAACGAGCGCGTTCTGCAGGCTATGTCTTAAGGCTGCTTGACCTGTTCGCCGCGTCCCCCCCAGAATAAAGCTGGTTTAATCTGGCCTGCTGCCACTACCGTAATACGCAACGGTAAGCAGAAGATAAAAGACGCAGACTGAACTTTAACATTAAGCGAATTTCCGTTTGCTTTCTATCCACTGAAAGGTTTGTCTAAACCTCTTTGTTTGTCATTTTGAAGTTACCTTTCTTACTGTCTTTTCTAGATTGGGTGGGCATGAGCTCTTCGTGTATACTGTCCACTGTCCCTGATAGCACACCCTGAGAGCCGTGGCTCCCGTTGCCACCACTGATGAGTTTCTCCGGCCTTCTCCACCTGACGACGATTACTTAGTTCAATCTTAACGTCGTCAGCCTGCAACGGCTCTCTTTTGGCTTTTGTGTGTGGGGCCACGTTGTTCGTTGTTTCTCACTCGAACTAGTGCTATTCTCTTCTTGAGCTTCCGCCGCTTCCCCGAGTTCCCCTGACCGTCGCAGGGTCATGTATCTCCTTACGCTGACCTTGCCACCACGTTATGTTTGTCTCTGTCTTGCACTTCCGCGTACATCTGGCCGTATTCGCCTCCCGCACATTGATACTGTCCTGAATTAGGTTTCTCAGTTTGCTCTATGCTCGGGAGTGACAGCAAAGGAATAATAGAGGGGTGTTAATGCATACCAGAACCCTGTTTGATTTTGATTAATACCTAATGTTCAATATAATTGAATTTTCCGGTAATTATAATAATAATGAGTTTTTAATTTAATAACTGGAACTGCGTGAGCATTTCATCGGATGACTGATGTTATGCTAAGGCGGCCAGCCTGGCTGTTTAAAGGTTCGAATCCAATAAGCGTGGCCCTTCGTTTAGTAGTTTGTCCAAATAGCATAATCAGTAACGCTTATTAGTGGGACTGGGCATAATAAGAGTGATAATTACAAAGTTCTCATTATTTAACATATGTATTTGGATATTCATCCAAATTTTGATGTGTTACAATATTACTGACTCTCGCGTTAAGTTTTAAGCTGAGCATAGAATTGATCGCGGAAATCTTTTCCGCGACGACGACGACGACGACGACGACGACGACGACGAAGACGACGACGACGACGAAGACGACGACGACGACGACGACGACATATTCAGGCGCAAAAGTAGCAGTTACAATTGGACAGGGTTGACATTTCCGCCTTTGACAAAACAATTCAATACAGGCAGTCTCTGCAAAGAAAACTGAGTGCTACAAATTACTACATTCAAATGACTGCCGTACATAAAAAATATTTTTATTGTGGGCCTTGCTATTATATGCCTGGATTCTTTAGAGTAACTAACAGCTTTAATTTCTCCGTGCTACTGGTCAGATTAATCGTATGTACATGAATAATAAAAATCTCATTTTTCGAAACTAAGCAGGTCCTTATTTTGAGCCTTTTGCGGAGTCGACAAGAATGGAGATTAGATAAGCTATCCACCTTGTCCCTGAGAGTAAAATCCACTGAGAGTTAATTGTTCGACTATTTTTGCTGACGTCTAGCTCAACGAAGCGATCTAGCCTACAGACTCGTTGCGAAATCATTGAGCTCAAACGGGGACACGTATGTACAATATTTTCTTTTCTCAGCTTATATGGCAGGACGCAAGCGGTGTCGCATCACATAGCTGATGTATTTGGATTTCACTTATAGACATCCATAATTTGACGCTCGAATATATACGTCTAGCCAGGGCCCAGACTTTAGCCAGATCCGTGAGGAGGAGGAGGAGGAGGAGGAGGGGAGGGGAGGGGAGGGGTATAACAAAAACAATAGTACCTTAGGAACTACCTAACAGGTTAACAGTTTTTTTCAAATCTTGTAGCATAATCCCTGCGTACCAGTATCCTGTAACACAGCCGAAGGAGGTTATTAGTTAAGCCTCTTTGCGCACACAATCACTGGCGGGCCAGTGTTGCATGTAATACATGGGAAAGGACTACATATTTTCCTACTGGTATCACAATCGTACTTTTCAGCTGAGACTGAGACCTATCGGCTATCCACGTTATTCCCGGCAATTAGAAATATTTTTCTTATTAAACTTTCTATATCCTAAGAAGGTCACGTTCGTATATATTCGTCCAGAGTGACTTTAGGGGGATTTTATTAATTTTTTTGTGGCTTCAATGAATAAGTTTTATAATAATTTCTTAGTACATAAAACTTATATTGCTATTGAAAACGATACCAGCTAACGACACGCGTTGTTTAGTCCAGTCAATTACGAGCTGAGAAAGATCATATTGTTAACATGACTGGGGACGTGTCAAGTGTTATTAGAGCGTGAAATGTTTACAGTTCTGCGGCCTGCGCTGAAAATGGCAACATAGTGAGAAAGGGGTCGGCCGGTCCTCTTGATGCTGTCCTAGAAACGCAAGCATCCATACTGCATTCATTGCTGCTCTAACTGGACTAACTTCATATAATAGACTAAACACAAATCCTATTCTAGAAATTTGCTAAGGTACATGCATATCCTATTCGAGTGGTCACATCCCCCCAGTTGCGCATGCTGTAAACAGTCTGCACGTTCAGGAAAAACAATCTCGTCAAGAATCAAGTTTATCATATGCACAATTCGCTATTAGTCGCACGATATTAGAGTGAAGCTCTCACTTTTTCCAATATGTCGTTGGGCCAATAATTAACTGAAATTGTTTTAATCCGCTTTCAAACTCTGTATTGCTCAGGGTTAAGCTAGGATCACAGAAATGAAACTTTCGATACGAGCAGCAACGATATAGTATTCATTACTAACACTGACGAGGGGAGCTAAGTTCAAGTGACGGGGTGCAGTTGAAGACCGTTTACCTAATACCAGGTGTCTGCAGTGGTAGAAAAGAAGCAAGTATTTTTTTACTTTTCTTCTCGAACAATAGCTGAGGTTTTAATGACATTCAATATGCTGAGCTTTGTAAACGGTTCTATTCTATCAGTCTTTGCCAAAGCTACGTATCGGTGCTACGGTTGTTATAGTGGTATTTTATCGCACATGTATCAACTGACTGAACAACTTTATTAGTAACATACTAGAAGAAGGTTCGCAATGCAATCGGCCATAAGGTGCTGAAACGGAAAATTTGGTCATAACGCGTCAAGCTATGTGGCGACACAGTACGTATACGGTACACTTTTTTGGAGACGGATCGTTTCACCTTTAAGCGAGACCTGGTTGATGGTGACGAAGTCTTCTCGTTCAGGATAACTGTGTAAGCATTAGAGACTACCCCCAAGGAAACACGACAATGAAAGAGGACGCTAATCTGCTAAATGTCTAGTAGAAACACAGCTATGTTCGTATGAATCGAGTAGATACCATTGGGTCAGCTCGCAGATATAATGACAATAGTATAGTGGTACAAATCGGAATAAAAGTTTATCAGCCGTGGGTCCTTAAGTGAGAAAACTGAAAAGCTATATATGACACGCAAGAAGTTGAGAAGCGCCTACTCCTTCACTGTTAGCCTTGATTTTTTTCTGAGATTACGATCAAGGAATTTTGAGTGAGTTGTTAAAATGGACCTACAAACTAAAAGCGGAAGAGCCGACCTGTCAGTGCAGCTGGTTGAAGAACCCAACTGGTGTTCGACCTTAATTATAGTTTAGTGATTCATTCGTATTTTTGAGTTTTCGGCAGCAGTTCTCTACGGAGTAATATTAAAGTAACGGTAAAAGGTTCTGTCTAAAAAAAAGAAATAAATAAAAAGAATTTCTATAAGAACTTTTTTGACGAATGGCCTTCAACCTGTGCAAGGAGCTTTAAGGCACCTCAGCGAAGTTATTGGGCTAATGTAGTTTGACGCCAATCAGGGCAATAGTAACTTTACATTTGCTGACTTAACGTATAGGCAATATGAAGGGATTTCAATGATTTTTTTTTCATGACAACCGATAAGTCTTCTTTTTACAGATACGCATATCAGCCGTCGGTCGAAAATTATCGGGAAAAAAAGAAGAAATACTCTATAATAAAAATATTAATTCTAACGATTGAAAAACCAGGATATGTGCATCTTTGGCTTAATTCTGTGTAATAAAGATCTGGCTTTTTGAAAATTAGATGGCAATTGTAAGGTACGAAACTTGGGTGAGCCTGTTACGTGTTGCGAAGATTCTTATGGTAGCAACTGGGCAATAGTGACCCGGGTCTCCTTCGAGATAGGTTCCCGAACGTAATAATTCGGATAATGCATAAAAGCACAATGCACGAACAATTAAAAAGGAGCTTAAATACTACACTCAATGCATCATTCGGGGTCATTACGGACATTTGTGTAAATATACGATTTAAAATAATCGATCAAAATAACCCATTAGTAAAAAGGTTCCGTTTAGCTCAGTTAGTCGAGTTTTATAAAAACGATCATGCAATTATAACCTGAATGGAACCATCGCACCCGAATAGGTCCGGTAAATCATCCTTGATTTCCGATATAACTCTATTAAATGTTATTTTTTTTTAACAAAAAAAAAAGCAATCCAGAAAGAAATTCAAAAGTTAATATATGAGTTACTTCTTGCATGACGATTCCACTTACATCCAGAACGGGTTCCTTTGGAACTCAGGGTCATTTCCTCTTCCGTGCTTGGTCACATGCTGATCTTGCATCGGGCCGGGGGGTGACCATTGGGCGGATTGTAGTGAATCCTTTTAGTAATTGTTAATATGATCATTAACAGACGAGTATCTGCTGAGGTTAATTTGTTTTTTCTGCGAGCGCAGACGCAACGTGCGCAAATCGGAACGGTTTCTATCGTGCCATAGGTCATATGCTTTTAGAGCAGCGGGAGTAGCTATAATAAGACGTCTCAGCCTCAGTTGAAATAAAACAAAGTATCAAACAATATTTTTTGCACTGTAAACACCACACGTTTGCTTTGCGACGATGGAAATTTTAAAGCTAGTTGTTTAATAATGTGTTTGTATTAAGTTTAGCAGGTCTATTTGTTATATTACAAGAACGGATTATTCTACCTCCCTTGAGCTACCTGCCTAGGCAGCCTTTCACAATGACCGCCCTACGATACCCTAGAATAGCCTTATAACTTGAAGCACTTTTCGTGTAGCTGGAATTTTTTTTAAACAAGCCCGCATATAGATGCCGCCCATGCATAGGCGCATAACCATTGATTTATATTTGCTACCGCGGCCGAGCAGCAAGCGACATATAGGTCATGTTTTAACTACGCGTTACAGCCAAGACCTTCATTGGAAATTTTCCAAAGTTTCCTGTCTGTTTCATCACACGAACAGTCTAGCAACGACGGAAAGATCGCATAAGGCGGAAATCGCTTAACTCGAGGCAACGACAAGGACAGAATTTCAGGCATTATTGCTAACTTCTCTTGACGGGAACAATGCATCCGGTACAGGTATATGCCCTTTGTATATGTATACGTGACGGTCACTGCGGACATTTTGAGACCTCTTTCCGTTCTCTGCTATTCCAATTTGTGCTAGCCGAGTTCGTTATCTCAATACTCTTGTGTAATCGTATCAATGTTGGTGGTTTCTTACCTATATGTTAATGGCATTCCTGTAATATATTTATTTTATATGAGTACTTATTTCATCGAACGCGGCATGGCTTGATTTGAAATGCGACTTAAAAATGCTTTCTAAATGAAGCGTTATATTCCTTATGTGCTTTCGATCAATACGTTTCGGACGAATATTGCCATTGAGGTAGATTGGTAAGCCCGGCTGATTACATCATAGCTGGATAAACATCGAAGACTGCGCTGCACGTTGAAACACGTCGCTCTCGTAGGGAGCACCTGTTGCCTGAAGTCAACTCTTGTCAGGTTGTTCTACCTACGATGAACAAATACACAATCTGAGTTCGGTCGATATGATTAGAAATACATCATGACCATCACATACTACTCTCATTAAACTACGTCATGTATTTTCATTCATATATTGTACCTTTTAACGCTGCTTGAGGAGAACTGCTTGCAAGATAGCTCCTTTCGATTTAGCTGAAGGTGCAGAGGTTCATACTGCAGCCAAAGTTTAGCTGGTCCACCATCTGTTCAAGAGAGCCCCTCTCATGTGAGTCGGCAATGTGCGTCGGATAGCGGTCAAAGACAAGCTAGAGGAATTAATTTACAGCTGTCTATGGCGTTTTTCTTTAACAACCGACGTACGGAAGGCTGCGCTTATTAGGATTCAATGGAATGTTTTATCATTAGCATACGACCTCAGTACAGAACCCAGAAAGGTTTATGCCTGTTTCAGGGCGAGCCATTCGAGACAATGGCGCACCAGCTGGAAGAGTGCTGGACGCCTGCGTGCTCGGTGAACAGGTACACTCGTAAAGTGGTGGAACTGAAATTCAAAGAAATGGCCATCAAGTGAATTGACTACGCTCAATAACAACCAGCTTGTGATCAACGATAACAGTCAGCAAGTGCTGAGTGGTAAGCAGGCGTGTGATGATGCCAATAATGCCATAATGACGATTTCGAGTTTCGAAGCTTGTTCGCACGGGCCATCGCATTATCAAGCCAGCTGATTCGACTCTGGGGCCGAACTCGTTAACTGAGGTTCTGTGAAGTCCGGCTGGCAGTCTGCAACATAATGTTACGGTCTGCGCACTGTAGGGGGATTATTGCATTGGACTCGTTTAAGCCCGTATGAATTAAGTTCGGTGAGCTGTGATGAAAACGAAACAAGTGTCGGCGTAAAAGAATGATAGAGACTGCTATGGGCGGAAGTCCAAGCATGGATACAATATAAGCTTAACGAGAGTCAGGAGAATTACTGCTGTTATGTCCAGCGAAATAAGCATCGATATGTTATAGAAGTTAATGTAGTTGCTAATTTGACTCAAGGAGATGTCTGAACACGCTTGGGTACTGACGGTGTAAGTAAGTTAATATATTATTTTCATGTTTATTTACCATACCGCTACCTTTATGCTGCTCGAGTTATCTAAGTGAAATTTTCTGGATCACATAATCCTTGTGAAGCGGAAATATGCAATGATGGACACGTATAAGCGTTCGTCGGACTTTAGTCGACTGCATTTTTTAAACTAAACGAAGTAGTTAATCAGCAAGAAATGGGTAACAAATCGACGACTTCGTTGTTACAATGAAAACAGAAGCTTTGATATAGCCAATAGTATTGGCTGCTTTGGTTAAGGAGTAAACGGCCATCAAGGACAGAAGGGGCCGGTCATTGAAGTATCTCCGCATACCTACATTATGCGATACGGACGAACACTAATGTGTCTGAGTTCGGCCTTACATATGTTTTGATTAGAGAAGAAGCGCCAAAGAAGCTCCTGTAAAATAGATAGACCAATGTGGTTACCTTAAACACGGCCAAGTGGGATCTATATCTACTAAGTGGGCTAGCCGAACACGCCACAGAAAGAAGCCTAACGCTTGTGTATGTATGACAACTAAGCCTCCGCCTTCTGCGTGCCCATATAATGCAATGTCATGACAATGTAATACAACAAGTGGTACATATGTATAATTTACGTATATATATATAAGGCCCAAGGTATATGTACAACGAGCTGGTGTGCTACTTTTATATTTTGGATTAGAAAAATTAGAAAGACCCATAATTCCTAAGCGTAACCCCCTGAGTCTAAAAGAATTATTTGTATGTGGACCGCGTGCCTCCCTTTCACAATTACTGTAAATACCCGTAAAGTTGAAAAATGAAAGAAAGAAAATCCGAGCGTTAAATGGAACGGACCTTTTTTAAGTATCGAAATGCTAAAGTTCTGGAAAGAAGTCTCAGGGCTAATTGTCGTGTTGTAATGCGAATTGAGCGATGGCAAAGGGCCTATGGTGACAAACGGTTGTCAGGACCTTAAACGTGGATGAGCTCAGGCAATTTCATGTTTACACTGAATATCACTATTTTCATCTGGAAATAATCAGCCTGACCAATCGCATGCTTCACTGCCCACAATGCTTAACGAATTGTATCGTTCACGTGCTCAAACGCTGCGCAGTCAAGCAGCTATTTCGTATATGTAAAGTAATGCTGTCTTCATTATTATTACTATAAGGACACGTACAGACGCCGAACATGGCTCCCTATACTTAGCAGAACCAGTCAAACCAACGAGCAGCAGCAAAAACGTTTACGGGATGGCCTGGCTTTGCCTGACGTGGTCTGCATATCAATATTGGTTATTGCTACGGCAGAATGGACACAATGTGAAAGGTGTAATACTGTCAAATGCCAACAAGGCTTACTGAGCAACAAGAATTTAATTGAAGGTCAGTAGTAGCTTCGTATTTGATGCAGTAAAAGTTCCTATAGAGGCAGAAGTGGCCTTTTAGGGTGGCGGAGGCATCTCCGCCCACCGAAGCAGCATAGTTCAGTGACTCCTTAAACTAGCTGCTGTTGATTCTTCCACTAATAACGGTAAAATGCGGCGTTGCATCGTTGACTGGTTAAACTCTTCATATTCATCTTACAGGAAGTTGGCAAAGGGAAAAGGCAGGGGAAGCAAGCACCAGACCAAAAGCTATCATTGTACATTATTAAGAGAGTTGTTTAAAGTGGGCATTCGGAAATAGACATAGGGTCATTTTGTCCGCTTGATATCGTAGTTTTCGATAGAGGTTAAGAAGGTAAATAGAAGCTATGAACAGGCATGGATATTTCGGATAAAAATGCTTCCCTTTCGGAACTAGGTTCTGGTAGAGCGTGCGTCTGTCTCATAAAGCATAATTTGCAGGTTTGAGATCAACTGTGTGTGCAACAGACGTAGCAAAAATGGAGTGGACTTTGCATTGGGTTAATGTTTGGTAAACTGTGTTTTCAAACCTGTGCGAAATTATTTAAACGGTCACTTTATATGATTATTGGCCGATTATTATACTGGTATCGGACACATCTGTAGATATTACTTGTGACACTGCCGGACACAAGCTGACTTGCTTTATTCAAATCCATAGTCTTTAGCTACCACTTTTCATGTTCGACTAACTCTGTTGAAGTCGCCTATTCGTGGCAAGGCCTCTAAGAAGGATAAGTCGCTCCTGGAGAAGGAAAAGAAAGATTTTAGTATTATGATATACTACTAAAGTCATAGTCCTAACCTTAACGTGTACCTGGCCAGTCTTTAACGAAAGTGATAATGCTAGAAGGTTTCAGCCTTTTGCGAAGTGTGCCCTTAGCTACAGCTTTGTAGACAAACCAAAAAAAACCTGTTGCTTAGACTACTGTTAAAATATTCCTGCAAAAATCCTTGAAGGCTTATGGCAAATTCTCACGTGGCGCGTTCCTTCATAGCGTCCTCTACTCTAATTTAATGAAGCTTCCCACCGTTGGAGTACATTTACATTCTTCCAATGAACTCTTGCCTTCTATAACGACGCTCGGCCTCCATAAATGCCTTCTGCCATTTAAAATGGCTCACCTCGAAGGACCTTAAGAAATGTGGCAGCTCGAATAGGTGCTGGCAGCTCTCTATTCCTATTGCTGCCAGATAGCAGGAAAAGTAGAAAATATGCAAATGAACCTTTGTTTAGGTACAGCTGTTAATTTGTTTCACTCGAAACGATCCAAGTGATTGGAGGGAAGATTACAACGCGTCCGTTTTCGCTTTGTCTGGTTGCAACTACCGGTTGCCGGAACCTATCTCTTTATTTCGTACAGGCACCCATCGGTTAGAACTTTATAGAACGCGCTTCTACCGCGTGAAAGCCTTTGTGCTTTTCAGGCTTTCCAATATGCAGCAGGTACGCAAGGGACTTCGATAAATAAAACAGAGAGTTTTTTCGCATAATGTCCATATTCCAACACGTTCGACGTGCTGACAAAGCAGGCTCTAACCAGGGGAGATAAATTACGTCATTCTCCAACAATTTAACAAACAAACAAAATCAAATAGGTAAATTTAGCAGCATGATGACTTGACACCGTGAGATGCTGGACACGTTTGGAAAAATTTAATGTTAGCTTATATTGTATAAAATACAATATAAGCTAACATCTTCAAATCGTGTGTTATAAGTCGACGTCAGAATGAAGTAACTCGTCTGCCAAGTGAAAATATAAATGGTGAGTGAATAGGAAAAGACCATTTGTTGGCTCTAAATAGTTGCTCAATTTTGATCCTGTGAGCTTAGCTTCGAAGAAAGATGTTTGCACCTGTATCCTACTAGATGATAGCGAGTACTGTTTAACTATGTAACAGTTATGTACTGTTCCTTATTCTAAGTTGTGTGTTATGCTGATAATTGCATCGGGTCTTTGCTGGCATCTAGCAGCGCCTATATCCACCATATACCATTGTCCCATATAGTGTTGCATATTAAAGTGGCACATTCCGTAATATTATCAAGTCAACCACCTTTTTCTTAGCCTTACGGTCTTCGGGATGAGAGCTAAACATAAGTATGTGTTTCACTAGAAAACGCTTCCGTAAATATTCTTAAATTTATCACATATGCTAGTTTAACGTAATTTCTTTTTGTCTGCCACAACTTCCTCCTGTCCGAGGTGTAATCGAAGTGTTATTTAAGTACGTTGTTGTTTTAGAGAACTAAAGCCTACGTTCTATTCTACGTAAGTGTTCAATTTGCTACTACTGGTCGCTTGTTTCATTTATTATCGCTCGTATCCACTTACGACATTTTGTCGCGCGTTCGTGATCCCTTATGAGTCACTTCTAAAGCTATTTAAAGTTATACAAGGTTTGGCTCACCCGGAAACGTCGCTTTGAGTGCCAGGTGCCAAGTCTTGTCGCTTTCAAGGTCACGATTACCACCGTCATAGTCAAGGGCTTGCATTGTCGTCGCTAAGCGTGGGCGACGACAACTGCAACGAATTGCGCAGAGTCAGTTGTCTGATTTCGGTAAGTTTCGAATAACGTTTTCCCCTTGTCGCTACCCCTTTATCCTCCCCCGTCGAAACAGACCTAACATCACTTTAGAAGCACCAGCCACAGTGTAACCTCTCGCTCCGGAAGCTACCTTACCGTTAACAGAGCTGATCTTCAACAGCCAGCTTGCGGAGTACCTATTATTCTGTAGGGAACCTGTTCAACCCCCGTTTCCCTATAGCGTGCGGAACTCCTGGTCATCCAAACTATCCTGCCACCCAATCGAGTTCCTTGAACCAACAAAGCGTTAACCGTTTAGAACTCTTATTTTGCGCGTGCTTTTTTCATTCTTTCTCCTGACAATGTACATACCTCTCTTAGCCGCTAGCTGTTTTGCTCCCGCATATTGCCTCTGGGCTGGGTCCGTTCAGTTCAGACAATTGCAGCGAAATGCAGCGTCGTTTCGTTTTACGTTTCCTATCTCTAACTACCCCTCCCCACCCCCGCCCTCGCCAGACTGCGAAGACACTGTGCTCATTTGCCTATGCGAGTCGTTCGAGCTGTCATGACGTTGTCTAGGTTGCTGCTCACGTCGCATTTGTTTGACGCTAGAATCGTCTTAGCGCGATTCCCGGCTGAATGTTTGTAACCACCTAAAAGAAGGACAGGCAGACGAGCAAGCTGAAAGCGAACTGTCCACTTCCATTGCTTCCCTCTGTAAGAAGTTTGTACAGCAAAAAGGAAGGAAAGGCCTAGGAAGTGGGCCTGACTCGCACAGCTGACGTTGCTTCAGCACCGCGTTCAGATTTCGCTAAAGGCGGACCCTGCAAAAACTTACCAAGCTACAGGCAGCAAGCATTTCGTTGTACACATAAATAAATACACCATGGAAATTACGCATGGCTCGCTTTTTAGGGGTGAAAGGGCGACCACTAAGGTGTGATATCGCCCACCCTCTATCGTTTTTACTATATCTATCGGTTGGATCGTTTCTTTTTCCTTCTTGGCTAGTGATCTGGCGACAAAAGCCGTCAATAATCACGGAAACGTTTTACCCTTCCAACTAGTAGAAGTTAACTCTTAAATTGCTTTGGTTAATAGCATTGTGAGTTTCTAAACATTCATGGAACGTTAAACGCTTATCGCAGAAAATGTGCAGGAAATAGTTTGTGGGCAGGGAAAGCTTATTGTGTCTGGCATAACTCAAATCGCTGGAAAACGCACAGCCTCTGAAGAAAGCAATGTCTTCGAATTACGGCGGATGCGATTAGATACTTTTATTTTCTATATGGGCGGCCCAAAATATCCATGCTGTAAGAAAAAAGCATTTTATTTACAACATAAGCTATTTGTACTCATACTGACAAATACTGCTGTTCGATTTATTCGAGGTAATTATGATGGATAATGATTCGAGGTAAAATTATGTGGAAGTTTAGGCTCAAGTTGAGAAAAGGTGAACTACAAGTTAAAGAACTATGCGTTTTATCCCTGAACATTTTTTTTTTCTGAAAAAGCTGACTGTTTTGCCCCAGTCATACTCACTTCTTATCCAATTTTAAGCTTTCCTTTTTTGCCCACCAACGTATCACATTCTGATAAGCGGCTTGCGAAAGTTACCTCACTCTTATAATATATAGCTGCTGATTCGCCATGTATGTCGCATGTGCTTCCTTCAGTAAGCCAAAAACTATAAACCACATTCATTTATTTTTATAGCTTTGTATTTAAAGTGCAACGGACTGCCTATGCGAACGATTGCTCGAATACTCTTAGGTATACAAGATGAAACGACAGCTCTTGAGTCATTTACAAGGTTATGTTCGCTATTTTCAGATAATCTTGTTTATCTGCAACAGCTTATATGACCTTCATGTATTTCATCTAGAATGGCCTTTCATCTAGAACTTAACATCAATTTCTAACGTATCACCTGCGTTAGAAATTACCTTCCAGTCAACTAGTACAGGAGATACGTTGTATATTTATGAAATTATTTGACAAGTGCCCGGTGCCTAAACATATAACATCTAATCTAAGATTTTTTTATGAGTAATTATGATTAGGCTTGAATTATAGAATTTTACTGTTCATACTTCAATGTACCTAAGTCTTAGATTACCATTATACCTATAATATATATATACATATTAATAGGCAAAATATATGAAAGTTACTTTGGCAAAAATGATACTTATAGACAATTCAAAGTTATTCCAGTTCAGTTTCGTATTACGACATATCGTATTTATGTTGAATGATGCAAAGCGTGGCGCGGAGGACATAGTAGGAATCGAAAAAGTACATCTAAAGAAAACTCCTTGAACCGCTCTTTTGATGATTTCATTGTTTTTATTCAAGGTGTACCCGTCTTCTTTTGCCCGCGGGTGAGCTTCAGTTACCGCGATCTATTAAGATGAACGCTTTGCTGTAGTAGTAAGCGAAACACGATCTTTCATGCTAGATACTTGAATATCTGCCACATACACTGAACCACCATAACTACCAAGGAATAACTATGGCTTTACGAACCCTGAGCGTTGTGTGTATAATTACTACATGCTACTACTACTAGAAGTCCGCTTGTTATTTTTTCCAACTCTCGTTGAGGCTGTTGCTGTTGCTGCCACCTCCATCATCATGGGCATCAAAGGTTGAGGTGAGGTGCTAAGTCTTCATAGTTATCTCTATGGCCGTCACTTCCGTTGGTGCATGCGCAAATGAGCAGCAGGCCGTTCGCCGATTAACTTTATTCCTAAGTAGTTTGTGCTGGAATTTTCTCGTTGGTGTTGCCTTTCGATGGTGAGTAATCCAGGACATTACGAAAGCGGGCGGCATACGATAGCAATTGCGGTAAAACAAAGCTAGATTCCATTAGTTCTCTTCATACTACGGCAGATATTTCCAACCAGCGAGTGCCTGAGCTGCTGGAACTTGTAGAAGCCTTACGTGACTCAGGTTCATTAATTCGTGGCACATTTGTCGACCGCCCTCTATTCATGGCGAGAAGTGAAAGAAGGGGTTTCGCAACCGGCAGCGTTCCTGTGAGCTGCGTAGAAAGCACTTCGAGCCAAACCAGAGCGGACCAGTGATTGAGAGACATCAGGCCGAAAAGAATCAATGCTCTCCATTCTTCTACCCAACTTTACGCATATAGTACTGTCGTACATTGTACGCATGAACGCAAACGAAAGGTAATCACCGCCATTGGCAAAGTCAGGAACTAAGAAGCTAACGAAGCGGGGATCGTTTGCAAAGACAGCTGGCATAACAACAGGACAAAAGACAAGCTTGAAGAGGTTATGTCAAGGGATATCTATGGCCCTTGCGGCCACTGGAATTATCTTTAGCTGTAGAGCAACGAAGGATGAAACGAAATACTTTAGATACTAGCCAAAATCGTATTAGATGCATATAGTAGAAACCCAGCCGAGGCCTAACAGAAGCAATATATTTCCTTGTTGCCGTCGCCTTAGATTTGTTGCACCGGCCGGCGGCAATGGCGAGGACCACTTTAGCGCGACACCCGATTGTACTTCAGACGTGTTCAGAAAACGTGTTCAGATAATCAGCACGTATAGGTGAACCAAATGCTAGAGAACCGGTCGACAGTTTGTGGAAAATATGTAAAAGACGACGCAAGATGATCATATACAGCAGAATGAACGAACGAGACCATACAGTAGAGCCTAACTGGCTGCTGTCTCAAATAAAGCATGACGAAATCTCTCCCCTGCTCAGAGTTCCTAAAACACTAGGGGAAAAAATGCTATTAGCCATTCCGAACTGGCGTTTTCTCTGGATTTGTTTGCTTGATTATACTGGAGGTCATCAAAAGAGGCTAGAGCTAAAGCATGTAACTTCATTTCAACTGATTTCGGGGTTCCGTACGGAAGTGTGTCGAACCTCCGCTTCCCTGGGAAAGAAATAGGACGTGCCAGGTGGTGGCTGTTAAGGATATATTGAGAAACATTATCTTATAAAATTAGTTCCAGATTACGTATTGCGTACGACGCGAGCGACCTACCGTAGATTTGATGCATTGGATGACCAAGTCAGGGAGGTTGAGCACACTTACAATCTATTACATTTTCATTAGAAGTAACACTTAGGTACAATGCGGCACTAATTGTTACTTTTAGATTTGTGAAATTGTGAGACTTTAAGGAAGATTTCATCTTGTGACTGGTCGCATTAAAGACCGAAACATAAGTAGAATAACCTTTCAAATTATTGGGGAGTACGAGAATGAACTTTCTTTGTTACCATGGAGATCCATACGGAAAGAGTTAGCACCGTTGGCGTAATCAGGAACTCTATTTGATTATATGCACAACCGCCGATTATGTAAAATAGAAAAAAGTTGTTAAAATACTGCGGTGTACGTTCATTTTGCTTATAAGGGGCAAAGCTATTAAGGATCTCTAGTCGATAAGGCCTCCTTGTATGCTCGGCAGTATCAATTTTTGGGCTTCTTATTGCGAACGGTTGAACCTCTTAACATAATATGACTGTAAGGACAACACTTCTAACTGATACGACAGAATTATAAATGGGCCGAACTAGATTGTCGTAGGCTCATATGGGTCTACTTTCAGTCAATTGTAAGCCGACCGAATCAATTCCCAGTGACCCATTCCCAATGATACAGTTGACCCTACAATGATTTGCAATAGGCTAAAATTGAAAATCTCTCAAACTAGCAGTGGCCATTGTTAACTGTACTCCTGTTAGGCTAATGAACGAATACTGAATACGACATGACGACCACGTGAGTTAAGATTCAGTATTGATCTTTTTTAATCTTCGCGCAACGAGAGACAGCAGAAGTTATGTACTGAATTTTCGATGTTATTCCATCAAACCAAAATGTTTACATACATCTATATTTTGACTAAATTAGACTTTCATTAGAAAATTGCCGGCACTGATGTACGGAACAAATCTGTGGAAAAACGTGTATATCCTAAAAATTGCTTATGTCTGATAAGGATGAATATTCGATAGTAAAAATCAGTAGAAAGTAAAAATCAGCCAAGTACAACTGATTGTCTCACATGAGGACGGCATAAGCATTACATATGGATATGGGCTCTGCGTTCCGGAACGACCCAATTGCATTTCTATTTTACTATCAATTTGATCACTCAAATCTTCCATTCGATGTGGTAACTGTACAAGTTACATGGTAATATGATTCGCGCCATAAGTTAACAGTTGATGTTATTTGAAAGCTGAGATTTACCAATGAGATGTGCTATAATTTTTGAGACATATCCAAATTTATTATAAATTGCCTTAAAGATAAGTGAAATTTCGCTTTTTTCATTAAAAGAAAGGCACCAAGTCCATAAAAATTGTATGCCGACTTTAGCCAAAACGCGTTACCAGAAAAAATCGGCCCGAAAATGGTTTTACTGCTTTGGTCTTAGGATTTTGGATGTCTATCGCAGTGGTCGGCTAACTTTTGTAATTACTCGTCCACTGCGATACTTTTAAAAAAATGTTTACTCCCTCCCCCCAACTTCCTTGTAATGTTGATGAAATTTTTACGAAAGTTGAACAAGGTCGGCAGGTGAGTAGGCCCGCCAGGGAACTCTTTCAACTCGTTTAAAGAACGCCGGCTACAAAAAAAAGCCCAATGTTTAGGTGCCACACAAGTGAAGGCAAAACAATTTACTTGATCGTACTTAGATTCGTCAAATACTACGTACATGCAAAGAAATTGGCAATTTCCAAAGCGATAGGTCCCGCACGATAGGATTTGGATAATATACTGTGCGAAAAAGAGCAACGTATGACCAAAGAAGAGCTTTACGATCTGTGATAACGCCCGGATTGACGCCATGATGTTACGGTTTTATAACATCCTGTTGGAATCGTACATTATGAGCTGTCGTAGATTCAGATGTCTACCGTTAACAAGAAACAAACTTAAAACATGCTATCGAAAAAACCACACCACACACATCTTTAGCTGCCTGGCAAAAACCTGAGTCTAAAATCATAACCCATTCATCGTGTAAACTGTATCTTGTGTCATTAGACTGTTTCGGTCTATTTAATTCGGGTCTATTAATAAGGTCGGACCCTTAATTCGTGTTAATTTAATTTCAACAATGGGATGCAAGAGTTACTTGTTGCAATTTTTCGTCCGAAAATTACAAAGGTTCTACAATGGTTGCCAATATGTATATATACATATATATTTATATAGTGCCCACCATTTTTTATCGCATCCTTTCGCCCTTAATTATGAGTTTCGTGAACATAAGGTCTATAAGAGGGTTAAGTGTGTAGGACAGCCGTACTTCTTTGGGTCGTTCATAATTTCAAACGTTTGGTGGAGTTATTCTTTCAATTAAAATTCGGTTTCAATTTAATTTGGTACAATAAAAAATAGAACTTCCTTTTGTAAAAATGCTGAACTAATACGAAATGGATGATGCGACATTTAGTTGGGCAACTGCCTATTGGTAAGTGCTTTATTTATACAAAGCGTAAGAATATTTCGTATTAGTAGTTAACTTGCTTTTTTTCTATACAACAAAGTAGAACCTAGGCACGTAAACACCCATTGCATATATAGCAATAGGTTAAATATTGTCAGTATAATAAACTATGGCTGCCACAGAGACGGAGACAAATAGAATGCAGATTTTGTCTGAATTTTTTTTTTTTTGGATTAATCATCACAACCGCAGGGAAAGTCTACAGGCGCCTATGTAGCTGATGCAAGCAAAAACATCTTAAATTGCTTATCGTAAAAAAATGAATTGCTTATCATGTAGGCATATCGTTTTCAGCACAAAAACAATCGGTAAAACACTGGTCCCACTCAGTACACGTTAAGAACGAACCACTCTCCTTATTTTTATATAGCAGCGGCTACCATTGTTATTATTATCGAGTAACAAATGAGTTTTTCTAAATATGTGTTCGATATCTTAGGCTTTAACAACCAATAGATAAATATTCCAAATAAACTATTCAAATTCTACCACTTACAAAAACTATTTACTGACGTCATGGGCTCAACTTATTGCATTTTCTGTTGTTGTCAAGTTTGCATAAATCAAGTTAGAACTTTAGCTCAATTTATGCAGCGTATACTCGCAACATCATTTAATCACCATTATACAGGTTTTTTGCAGTCTGCATTATCGTTTTTGTTCTGTATCGTTTACTGAACAAACTATTTTAGTAGAAGTTTATGTACTTAAGAATTAAATAAACGGTATCTAAAGAACAGAGAAATTGCTAGTATCCTCAGTGTGTGATGGCGCGTAATCCGAAGGCCTCACCAAAATCGGCTATTATTTCAATATTGCTAACTATCAGTGCCCTATTTTAACTGTTACAATGACATGATAAAATAAATACACAAAAAGCTGAGTGAACGATAGGGAACATGATGTTTCATAAAAAAACACTACGACATTGGGTCATTGAAATTATTTTTCGAAGATTCACAGGAGCTGTAGCCGCGGAATAAGGCATCAATATGAGGACCACATGTGACCGTTACAGCGTAAGGAGTCGACATGTATCAAAATGATAACAGGTTGACCATAGTGGAAAAGGCCAATAACGGAGGATGGATATTAAGAATACCAAAAGGTTGATACTAGAAACTTTTTATAGACCAGCACCTCGGGACCTATTGCTAGGAAGCTAAATATCAGAAGCGAACGAGAATACACTACTCTGAAACGACAAAGTCGAACGTGCCAATTAGTCTGCGATTAAGAACAAGATGGGCCGCTTGAAGGTTAGCGGTAATTGAGACTGCAGACAGGTGCGCTTCGTTTGTAATGATCAATAAACGGAAAACAATAGTATTTCATAATAAAATACGTATGCTGCGTCTGCTACGTAGAATCCGAGACAGATCAAAGGCTCAACGTTAGAAGAAGGGTTGCCCCGTCAGTAATGATATGGATAATTATATTAGGAAATGTAGCTAGTTCTATGCCCACCAAATTCTCCCCCCGTAAAATTCTTTACGTAAATGTAACATAAACCAACAAAACCTGCGCATACATTTTTATGCCATTAACATTTTCTCTCTGGAATTGCACAAGCTCCAAATGTATTGACTAGAAAAAAAAAATACAATTATAATTGTTTAGATCTAGTTAATCTTCAGAGGGAAGACTGAATGAATACGAATGAACCTTCTCCCTTTTGCATCGCGAAGAGTACAGCAAGAGTCAATATGACTTCATAATACAATTTGCAAGAAGAGCGTAAAAGAAATAGCCCATACAATGGTTCAGTTGAACTCGGACGCTGATCGTTGGGAATAGTTTAATGTTCCGTCAATACAGCAACAAGTTTACCACAAGTCATAAAATGTAACTAACTTCAATTGCGCCCCTGTTCGAAGACAACTGAGGACAATCATTAGCTACGTCGCGACTGAAACGAGAGTCTAGAACGTGTGGCTGATCACAAGCTCAGTTCGACGTTGGACATCCCACAGCCATTGGTAAATAGGTAGTTAGATAAAATCAGAATTTATTTATTTATATTGTAATGTCTCGAACGAACGCTAAAAAAAACAAGTGCTCTTCTTTGATGAAATTTGGGAAACGAATCCGAATAATTGTGCTGTTTCGTTGGACTCCTTGGCCTTCCTTGTCCAAAAAAAGTGGCTTGTGCATTTTTCCCGATGTCAGAAATAAGAAAGGACAATAAGACGAGATTATTCAACTAGAACATTATGGACGTTAGCAAAAATATGGTCTTATATATATGCAACCTAGCTATTTTATGATTGTTTCACCGAGATCTTTATTTTTAAAACTTAATTAAACATATTGATGAACACAGTAATATTAGTCTCAACGATCATAGAGAATATTCTCCCTCTATTAAATTGCTTACAAGACGTTGGGAAAGGGCAAAAGTCCTTTTATGAACGCGTTGCTTGGCCTATTTGTGTTGACACAGCTTGTAGACGAAGGTGATTTATTTCATCCATGACCGTGACAAATAAACAAGTGTCGTAATAGTTACTTGGGCAACTTTATTATTATTATAATTATCGCAATAATTTAATGCCAAAAAGGCATTTAACCCAAATCATGTGTGCAGGTCGATTGTTAGGTGTCTCGTGACTTGACTGCGAAGCTCGGTAGGACAGACGTGGTTATAAATTGATAGTATTGATTTGGCACATGTTACAGTGTAAATTGTATTAGTAAGCTCGGGAACGTTTGCTGAAGTAGCATTGGCTGATATAATTTTATTTATTTACCTTTACTTGTAGTAATAAAAAATTCATATATACCACTGGATAACACAACATCCTAATATCAAAAGGCATATACAAAACAATTTAAAACGCTTTGCTTATTTTTAAAACACATAAGTATTGCTCACTGTATAAGCTAGTTCGAGAGATTTTTTCGGACGTCTCAAGGATAGTACCAAAGGCCAACGGGTGGTATTATAAAAATTTTCCTGCCACATGAGGCACCTATTCGTATCGTAAGGCTCATGGAAGCCTGATTCTACGGCAGAGTTCACGGTGGAACCCATGCATAACAAAGCAAATAACGACATGCCTGCTTATTCGGTTGGTGCCTTTCAGTTGATTCCCATCAGTATCCGCAAATGTTTGCTACTAATTCCCAAAATACGTCTCGAGGGATTTCGTTGTTGGGAGCTTAAAGCGCTGACATAGATCCTTGGACGACAGTGGCAAATCGGCTAGTTGGCAATTTTAGCTCCGAGTGTGTGAATCTCAACGCCCCTTTGAAGACGAGCGCATTAACGCGACTTGATTCTTTAAGGTTCCTCACTGCAAGAGTTTTCTTCTTATGTCTTGCAATCGTAGCTATCTGCAGGTCAAACATGTTCATACATATTATGTTCGGAAATCGTTTATTAACACAATTATTGGCTTATTTAAATATGTAGTTGCTTTTGTTGCTAGCTTGAAGGTAGCCGGAATTCTGTAAAGCTTCCTTAAAGACTGCTTAGCCTTTCTGCATAAGACTGATGAAAAATAGGCCTATTTTGCGTTAAAATTAAAATAATTGATATCAGTTTTTCACAACGTAAATACAAGGGGAGAATCCAATTTAGCCAACCAAGCAAACTATTTTTCGGTTGTTTATTATTATTATTATATATGTTAGTAAAATGCTCATTTCCTCAGATTATACAGCTAACTTATTATCCACGGTACTTGCTGACATTGCGGTAACTTCGTACTTGCGCTAATATACTTCGTTCGCTTCGTTGCAGCGACTGAAATACTCCAAAATGGGGCGGAAAGCTACTTTCTTATTTTTGTTTATAAATATTCTCTTCTTTTTCGAACGAAATCAGTACAATATATACGAGTCAGTCAATAATACACGAGCTGTTAATTTTCTCATCAGAGCATTACCCATTGACAAAACCGCCTCTCGCCACTTACAAGACAGCTGTACCATTACGTGGGCAGAAAGTAGTGGTCATTCTCTCTAGATGTTTTTTTTTAGCCTTTACCCCTCTACTGTATGGCTAACTGAATCCTGTGTACACAAACTGTGTAGTACTTATGTGCCGGTAATGGATTTCGAAACAATGATTGGTAGAAATGGTACCTCTCTATCAATGTTAATCAGACAAAAAGAAAAAGATAAATTCCGCGAAATAATTTCCTTAATTCATTCACAGATGTTTGATTGTATATGTTGATGGTGCGGCAGCTTGAACCAGCGGCCGTTAGCCAGAAAACTAGGATTTGGACATATCTTCTCTGGCTAGGTTTCCGCTTAAAAATATCGCGATTCACCATTGTTGCAAAGGTCTTTAGTAGTGTGAACTGCTTGAGAAACGGTGAGATGGTCAGCAGGGGTTCTTACGCACATTGAGTAAACGGAGATACCTTATAGAAAACGCCTGGTGGACAAGCCAACGTAATTCTTACACAGCCAGGCGCAGCAGCTCAGATGTAAGACCTTGCTCTGACGAATTATCCTATTTTCGATTACTGACAAGCTGATAACAGTGCATTCGATAGCAAATACGGTCTTCACAACTGGTTGGGTTTGTTGCTCAACACCACATCAGAAAATTACAGGGGAAGGGAAGCTAACGAATTGATTAGGATGTAAAACAAGATTGAAGAACAAATAAAAATATAATAAGTAAATATACTTGTGAAAAAACGAGTTACATTGTTTGATCAGTCTAACGTATGCAGCACGAAGATTAATAGATTGACTATAAAGAAATGCCGAACGGCAGCGTTGTTTCGGAACATGTTTTACTATTCAATAGAGCATTACACATTAATCAGATTTATAGCCATAACAATTAATGATAGCTATCACCAATGTTAATAGCTCGTTTTTCCAATCGACTCTAATTTTACATATATTCCAAGATATATATTGATACTATTTCGCTAATAACAACTAAGCTAAGTATATGTACCACACAGCATGCGTCAGTATCCGTTAAAGTTAGTTTTCATCTACGTCAGATTCGGAAGCGCGGAAGATTTGTATCAAAGCAGACGGACCGTGTGCAGAAATTAGAAATCGGACATCGGACTAATATGAATATAAACAAGTCATTATATTAAATAGGTTGTTCAAAAGATTCAACCGTACGTATACGACCCAAAAGTTACTTTGTGCATCTTATATTAATTATAGGGTTTCTATTACTTCACAGAATTTTCACATTCATGTCATTTTAAGAGATGCAATATTTTCTTTAATTTGTTCGATACGTGGTTTTTAAAAGCTGTCGCAACAAGATGTAATTCATCTCTATATGAATGTCAAGCTTTTGAAACGTTTCCACGATACAATAACCTTGTGGTAATAGTTGGTAGAATTCTAGACGCTGGAGCCTGAGGTGTGCGATAACGTTTCCACTCGCAGCTGAAGTAGTTTCTCCGTCAGGAGTCGCCGTAATCTCCGCAGCCTTGGCTGGTTCCGGGAGGTTTTTATGCGGGCCTTGCTATGCGGGAATGTCGTATGTCCCCATAGCTTCTTTACTTCATTAAGAGCAATCTGAGCCTCAGGCGCCGATTATACGTTTTTTTATTAACCAGAAGTTCATGAATCTCCCGTACCTTAGAGCGCTCTGACTGAGCTTGGCTAAGTACTTTTAGATTTTTGTTCATTTGTAATCTGTTCGGCATCCGTTTAAATTATAGAAAATCCCAAAGCAGAACGCTTGGCAAGTACCATATCGAGAGCCAGACGCTTAGACCATTTTTCGAGCATAACAAAAAACGGGCCTCCCAGACCACTCGACCCAGAACCTTCGAGGGAATTTTGACAGGCCTGGCTGGTCGTAGCTTCCTGAAGTATCTACTTTGAAGAAAAACCGCTCGCTTTAGGCAGTTTTCTTTCTTTATAGTCTTTTTAAACCTTTGACACAGTAATTTGTGTCGTTCAGTGTGAGGTGCGAGATTTGCTCTGAAGCTCTGAAAAATAATGAACAAAACGATCAGATTTGTATATAAATGTGGGCACTAAAACAGACATGGTACAATTCAAATCAAGAAGCTACTACGGCAGAGAAAAGAAGCCACACCAACAATATATGTAGCGAACGAAAAATGTCGCAATTAAAGCAATCATAACCATAATCGTCTTAAGACGTAGTGCTTGTGTAAATTGTTATTTTTTCATTCCTTATTAATAATAATAAATACGTAATGCACTATTTATACCACAGGTCCCTTTCGCAGCGCGTACTGAAATCGTCTGCTTTCGATAGGCTTATTCTTGGAGGGGCATTTGCAGATGCAGGCAACACAGGCATTATCTCGTCGATACTCCATGTAGCTGGTGTTATTTCTACAACACACAGTTGGGCTCAGAGGTACGTTGACAATTCCCTGTACGGGCGCACAATCGAAATTAACCACCTTTAGTTTTAATTTAACGTTTTTTAGACCAATTTATAAAGCCGATAAATCGTTGCATTGCATTATTAATAGCAGGTCGGAGTAAATAAAAAAGATGAAGGCATCGCGATTAGGTGAGTTACGGCGAATAAGTATAACTAACGTTCAAGCTGACGTTACCGCCCGTGGAAGTAACTTACGCTAACAGATCGCCATTGATGTTAAATTATTTCCATTGAATGTATGATGGGCCAAGGCATCGACGGTCGTAATCAGTGAAAGTGTCTGTTTTACAAGCGCGATGGTACATTTAAATGATTTACACTGTGAAGATTTTGGTCATTGTGACATAATCGGTGACGATGGAGGGGCTTCAAAACAGGACCAATTGCTTTCTTCCTTGTCGCGCCGTGTTACGAATGACAACGCCTCTGACTTTGTCCAACCTAACCGATAACACAATTTCGCTCCTTAAACATATTCAGAACAGAGATCAGCAGGGCTGGAAATGCCCATAGTCGCAGTAAATCTGACTTAAAGCGTAAGCATCATAAGCAGGAAACATGGAAGAGCCGAGTTTAAGTCTAAATGATTTTTAACCCCAGGTATTCGAACGTTATTCAGCACCGCACCATTAGGAAAAGGACCTTCATTACGCCCCTACACTGAACTGAACCTCCAATTAGTGGCGGGTTTTAATATATGCTTACATCTTTAAGGAGCATTTATGGGGCTATAGCATCCGAGAGAAAACGCGTTCAACACATATTGCATTCGGGCTTCTTAGTTATGAATTGGTTCTATCTGTTTATTGTTGTATGCCAAAACATATGAAGATACGTTCGGGGTTGGGTTAAATTGATGTTTTACAATAAGCACTGACGCGTAGCATGTAACGTACGTCCATTTTGGGAGCGTATATGGAAGTGTCTCTACGAACCCTGTGAAAATGTGGAAGATGATGCCATAAGTTAGATGTATGTATAAGACAGCGCAGGTGTATCAACTCTATTTAGTAATCCTTAAAAGATCTAGTACGAATCGTGAGCTCGAGTCTTGAAATCTTGTGTGCATTTGTTTCGCGCTGCAAACATGTTTGTTTCATATATAGCCAAAAATACAAACGCAGCTCCGGGCGCACAACTCGAACCACCTATTTGTTTACACATGTATTAAGCAGTAATAACAGCCACAGGACGCGAAAAGTATTTAACGTAGTAATTAGTAACTTAAATGTATATTAGAGCTACCTTACTTATCTATTTGTAATGGATAGATAGGTTCAGTCATCGATTTCATCAGTGGGAAAATTTTGCCAAGCTAACTAAAAGAATGCACATTAACCGTACACTCAAAAGTTCGAAAGCAGGCACGCATTACGGGAAAAATGAAAGGATTTTCATTCCATAGTATCATATCGTTGATGACATGCGCCCGCTTACTTGTTATCCCGAAAAATCTAGGGTACATTTACTGTATTAGAGATTCAGGTCAAATGTTTGTCCTGTTGTCTTTTGGTGGAAAAAAAAAGGTAATCTTTCTATATCTGACTATAATAGGTATATTATTTAGAATGGAGCAAGACGGCATCTGTATTTTATGCATTTTTACAAATCTAAAGCTGTATACCTTAATTCAATAACTATGCATACTGTGAGATCACGAATATATGTGCCCATACACGTATGTTTCTAACTTGACTTGAGTTATCGTAGGCAATATATGGAAGCGTAGTAAACGTAGGGAGGGGTCAATGTTACGACGTCCACTTTCATCTGTAACAAAATCTCTTAGTCCATTACATAGCCTCGTACACGCTTTCGATTACTGATACAATAATCTGATCTGCTTAAGAGCCAACTGATCAAATTCACACGCATGAAATCTGCGTTGATTGGTGTAATGTAAATTCATGCACGGATAGATTGTACCGCAACCAGCGTTAGCTGTGAACAAGACAAACACTGAAAGCGCTTATCTTCTTCGCTTCAGCTAAAACGCTTCACATGTACCTGCAAAGTAGTATATTGCTTTTTTTTTTAGAAGGCATCCTGTTAGGAGATGCTCACACTCAAGCAAACAAAGGCACCAGCCAGTCGTATACACAGCAGATGATATTCATGATAACTGCCATGGATTTGAATTATGCCTTCTTACCTAATATAGCAGCAAGGAGCTACGTGACAATTCAATCTTACGACGCACAGACATCACCAACCCAGCTCATGAATCCAAATCGGAGATTATCGCGCTATATATATATATATATATATATATATATATATATATATATATGTATATACTATTCGCAAAGTATCCGGTATAATCCATTGAATTTCTAATTGATACATTTGTTAACCCATATCGTTAATTGACACAGAATACAATCAACACTAAATGTAAAAAGCTTTAAAAATCTATTTATTTCCTTTTCTCATATTCACCTCACAGATACTTTTTGCATTTGAGGGGTGATCAGTAGTAAAAATAATAACAAAAGAATCAATCAGAGTGTTACGTGACTTTGCCGCATCATTTGCTATTTATGAAAACTATTTTTGTTTTCTTACAATGACTCACGCTAGGCTGCTGGCATTGGTTTTGTATAAAGCTTACCCTAAATTACCCTAAGCGTGCGTACGCTGAAATTAGGCAGTCATATTTAAGAATTGCTGCTACGAGTCAATAAGTGATGGTTTTTCTTGCCTCTGTATCGTAGCTCGAATGCGCTGGAAATATTAATCTGCACCTGTAAAAATGAAGCCAACATCCAAGTGACGTGTTAGGACAGATTCCATTAATTTTATAAACATCACAGTATTACGGCATAACTTATCGAAGCTAAATTCCGTTTATTGGGTTCCTTTTACTTTGTAACCTTTGTTTTGAGAAGATCCTGTTAGGATCTGCGTTGGATATCGTTTATTCAATGAACAGCTTGCTCGATATTGAATACGAACTTCACAAAACCTGTTCCGTTAAAAGTAGGCAAACAAATAGGCAGCTATTGTACGAAAACAGGACATGACTGTTTTTCGGGTATTGGTAAAATTCTGAAGCCTTTGTAAAATCTTAAAGTTGACTGTGATATCGCAAGCTCGTAGATCGTTTTTCAATAGATTCTAATTAAGTGTTATCATAAAATGGCCCATGTGCTCCTGTAACTGTGAATTTTATATGTCTGTTGCGCGTCTGTTTAGTAAGCCAGATCAGTGACCGCCATCATGGAGTACGGCGAGTTGGTCCAAGCCAAATGACACATAGTGAATAAAATTCAACTAAGTATTATTATCCAGCGCACGTATCTGTGTAGCGCCTTTGCATGGCTGAGTTCAAGTTACAAGTTACTGTAGGCTGGCGGGCCGTTTGCAGTTATGGCAACGACAAGCTTTGAGGAAATGTTCAAACTACGACCTTACCTGGTTCGTAACTCTTGTCTATACTCTCGTTCAAACTGGCGTGTGAACAGCGATAAATCTCCATCCGGGCCTATGTAGCCAAGAATTTTCAAGTTATACAACTAAACCGTGCCTTTTTATTGTTTTCAGAGTACCGCTAGAAACAAGATAGGCCAACTGAAATAAGTATAATAAAGGAATTGCTTTCATTAGTATGTCTCAAATCACTCGATATATCACCCTGTTCTATGGCCCTACCAAACAAATTGAAGGAAGAAAACTGTTTCTGTTATTTCAATTGTGCAGTTCCTGGAAAAGAGTTTCCAGAATGCACACGAGCTGCAAAACCCATATCAGACGCGAAGAGTAGCAAATGTTTTATTCGATTTTCAATTGCCGGGCCAATACTGTCAACCTTTTAAATAAGATGATGTTCAATCAGACAATGCCATTAGACATATTGTTCTGTTTGCCTAGCTTTCAAGACGGATATAGTAAAGTGATGTAGCAATAGTACGTGGAAAATGATCAATTAGGTTAATTAATATTATAATTTTGTTGAATTAGAAGCTAGTTCATCTGCAACATTTACCTTACGTTTTACAATTTGCAAAAGTATTTACTTTTCGTAGGTAAAAGTTGCTACATATTATAAGGGCCACAAGGTTCTAGTGCGCGCGTATAGATAAATTGGTAGGTACGATGTAAATTTGTTGCGATGTTCGAAACTTTGATAGTTTTTCAATGGCGCGGAATTTTATTCTATCAGTTTACAAAAGTCGTAGAGATTTACCACAGCCGCATAGTTTCTGCATTCGGCTCAGCTTACCGTCAAATGACTAAAGTCTCTTTTTTACCATTGAGGCTTGAACGATCCATGTTATTGTACGTACACTCCATATATATACACAAACGGATTGAAGTAAAATATTTCAGATGAAAAACATGCTACTTAGGGCAAACGGCCACTTGACTCGAAATTATCATAAAAACTTAAACTAGCATCCCTAATTACTTCCAGTACATCTGTTTGAAGTAACGTCTGTTTTTCAAGTAGAAAACAGATGCGCGTATTGGCAGGCTATACGTTGTGTCGAATATCAGTTACTGTGATATGGACAGAGGTTATTTCAAGTTGTTATTACTGGATGTTGTCGGTGCGATGCCAGCGTAAGCAGCCCCCCACTTCCAGAGAAGGGTTTCATCTTTTCTGTTCTTCAACCATTCCTCCTTGTTCCAGTGAGGCAAAAGTGTCGATTGTTCGTAACCAGTTCAACGTTTTAACTGTGATGAAACTATAATTATCCTACCGAAACGTGTAGTCCACAAACGATCACATACGGTTTCACTTCGTTAAAAATTATCTAAGTTAGTTATAGTAATATCAACAGTAGTACGTCAGGTCACTCGCAAACACGCAATTAGATGACGATAAATATTTAAAGCCAACGCTATATTTCCAGTTGTATTTTCTTTAATAGAAAGTTCTATGCCATTCTGTTCAACAAACTGGGCGTCGGCTTTCCATAACCTAGTGACAAAAAACCGGCAAAAATGATATAGCCGGGAACGAACGCACACACCATTATGTCTATCGAAGAAGCAGGGGTGAAACCGCCATGTAGCTCCTGAGAATGCTCCAATAGTACGACCTGAGTCGGGGTACCTAAATCGAGGTATGGTTTTCTTGCGACTAAAACATCATCGCCCAAAACAGATCCACATCGAAAGCTCTGATCGTCCAAAAGCAGTAGGCAATTAGCTGGCATGCACACCCAATATTTCGTCCTCGATTCTTGGCACACCCACGCTGACAACCGCGATCTTCCACCTCTCCTGATCTGAGACCAGTAACTAGGGCTAGTGTCCTATAACAGCGGAGCGTCATCGCATATTGCGCACATTTCATCCGTCCCTAATAATAAGTTTTCTTCGGGCTGTTTAACATACGATACCGTAAATTTTAACTCGTCGGTTATCCGCCCTCTCCCTTAAATGTCTCGCCCAAATGCGTTAAGCAAGACCGCTAGCTCCCACCCGCCGACCGTATTACTTTAATAATTCTACGAGGGCCGATTTCAACGTACGTATCTATGTGTCTGTGTAGATAGGTGTATATATAAGTAACTGAGAAAATAGCCTTTCCTTTTCCTCTCTTTGTATTACTACAACAATCGCCACTAGTAATCCGCCCACTCATGAGGTTTTTTATTTCGTTTGCCTTTTCCTCGTCTTTTTCGTCTATCCTCGAATCGTTCGTAAACGAGAACCGATAAGACTAAACATGATGACGGTCCGTAGAGCTCCGCATCGGCCAAATGCTCTGTTCTGAGAACCATCGACTTACAACGACGACATCGCAGTCAGTCCGACTTCCCTGTACGGAGCCACAGCCACCTCTGTCAAATCGGAGCTCTTCAGAGCGCCGACCGAGCAGCCGTTCGCTCATAGGACTGCGCAACTATCTTCAACACCCCGCTCCTTCTGCTCCCCTCTAAATAGAACTGAACGCTGATTCATAACGAAAAAAGAGATAGAGGGGTCAGCACTGATCCACGCAAGCGAGCTTCGTGTCTATCAGAGAGCAGTGTTGTTACTGCTTCAATCGCATGTTGTGTCCTGGCTCGTCACATTGGGCACATAGTACTATCGTACGTTATTTCCGGCTGGTAACGTCCAGTTATCTTTCTATGCGGACAACTCTTCAGACGGAATCACAGGTCTTCCGCCTGTAGGACTACTAAAGAAACTGCACTTAGTAGTATCTTTCTTTGCAGTCAGTAGCACCACTACCGTTTCAATGGTAAGAGGAGCGTGAACATGGGACATGTATGAGATGAAACGCACACAACTATACAAAAAAACTACCAGAAGGAAGAGTAGAAGGGAAAATGAACGAATTTAGATGCTTACGATATACACACGCACACATACACAAATATATAAAAGATATTGCTGCTAGGCAAAAAGAGTCCCGAAGCTGGCGTAGGGCTCATGTGTGTGCGGGGGGCAAGGTCTGACTGACTCGAACTAGCGCTGGCGATGAAGAACGAAGATCAAAGCTCAGAACGTGGCCCGAGCGGTCGTTCAGAGTTGGAACGAGCGTAGGGATAGAGAAAGCGCAGAATGTACAACGATAATGACGAACGTTGAGCTGGGACATTGCAATTTTCATTCGGGAGGACGGGAGCGCTGTAAAGGGATACAAGTAAGGAAAGAATGGAGACGCCAGAGCGTAAATCTGTCCAACGGAACAGAAAAAAAGTTGATGTCGGTGTCGGCAGAGTTTCCTCTCAGTGAACATTGTAATTTTGTTCATAAGTCAAACTAAACGAACGGTAGTTGGTGTGTAGTAGAGTTGGAGCTCGACTACCTGAAAAAAAGTAATACAGCACTGGGCCGCTGTACGCTGAAATTGTTTTTGATATATGACATGACTAATAATATGTACTGGAAATTCTACTGCTTTCATCTTAATAGAACCCTTCAAGAAGGAGCTTACTCGTCTCAGATAGTTCAAATCATACTACCGCTGGCTGTGCGCGGATCTGCCTTTTAGACCTTAAAGAATGAACTATCACATTGAACTCCCATCATCTCGGTTCTTTATCAAAAGTTTTAAGAAGATATTCAACTGGAAAATATGTTTTCCCCATAGTAATAAAAGAGTAATTATTATTATTGTATGTGTAGTTTCACATAAACGAGGAGTGAAACCTAGTGGTCGTCCTTATTTGTTGCCGTGCGTTTTACGGAGAACGTTTCGCCAACATACTTCCTGCGCTGTGATCGACCGTTGGATATTCATAATGCTAAATATATTTTTTTCTATCTTGGCATTTCGCGCTTGACACGGGTACTATCCTGCGGCAATACATGCAGAAGGATTGCGTTTTCGTGTGACTATAGTGATAGCTATGTTAAGATTAAAGTAAGGAAATTTTTAGGATATATATGCTTGTGTGGACGCCATTTTACCGGCTGGAGCTAGTGAAAATGAGTATCATTTGGTATTTTACCACATCCATATGCGCACGCTGGCCTATTGAGGCCGTAAGATATCAGCCTAACTACACTTTGTACAGTCTCAGCGGACGTTACTGTTGTTGCCGTCGCTGTTTGCCTACGGCACTCTAGCGGAAGTCAAGAGCGGCATTAGATTTACCCGTTAATGAGATAGGTCCAATGCTTTGAGTTTTACGTTCCGAACCGTCGGCCGTTAGACGCGCTATCGAATGGCTGGCCTTCCAACTCGAGCACCATGCTCGCTCCCGCTATTCAACATACATCCCATATGTCAGTTGGGGGTTTGTACATAGACACGATGAAGTAAAGTTCCCTCTCTCTCGAACCTTATCTCTACCGGCTTTCTATGCATGATCCTATCAAAAAAAAAAAAAGAAGAAATAACTCCCCTTTCCGAGACCGTCATCAAGGCGTATAGAAAAATAATGAAATTCGATTTTTGAACCCTACGGGATTCGACACCGGCCAAATTGTCGTTCAGGTTTGCGCACAACTGCCCTGTTCATCCCGCTATTGCACTACTGAAGGTTAATCGATTTAGGGCTATTAGTGCGATCATCGCTGATAAGGAGTAATGAACGTTCATTTTGTTTCAGCTAATATGCGGTGCCTTTCCAATTCGATAGTTTTACGGAGTTCTTTCATTATTAGCTACGTCAAATGTAAGTTATCCATCACTGACCTGAAAAATATTCTGTTTGGCTTAATAAAACACCTAAATTAATACAAAATCAAATATTATAAATAGGGAACTAAACGAATCCATGCGAAAAAGCAATCTTGATCAGATCTTTTGCCATTTGCTCGAATCAGTATGACAGGTTACTCATCCGCGATACACCAATGAATTTCAAAATATTTTTGGCGTCGTAACCGCGGCAACTTGGAAGTCTCTTCAAAATGCGGTGCTTCTTCTTTCAATAGAAGAGGAATGCTCGCTTTGTCATGTTAAATGGTATGTTAACTTCGCGTGTTCTGCCATTTGTCAACTGAACAATAGCAACAGGTAGCGAAGCCATCGGCGACAAAGCGCAACTTCGAAACTCACATCCAGTAGATCACCCCTACCACATCGGCCTGTCGATCACCTCGACAAGTTATTTCCTGAGGTTTATTTCGTCTGTATCAGTGAAACAGTGTCCAGGATGATAGCATTTGCCGAACATGAAAGATCCGCTTGAAGTCAACGACGAACTGGAGGACATTGCCGGCCATGAGTGTTGATCTGCGATGTTTAAATCACGAAACGGCCAGTCCATCCTTTAGCATTCTAATGCACGAAATCTTTCAATTGACGGAGCACGCAAAGCGTCAAAATGTGCCCATGGATCGAGTCGGCACTAGCGGAGACATCGGCGTTCCAGCAGAAACGGCTGTGGGCGCGATCAATGATCTTTTGCGGGAGAATCACGAAGAAAAGCTGTCAGTCCACCATGGATTTTAGATGAGAAACTCGCGACGGATATCGCAGCAGCTCGCTTGAAGAATCTTGTACATCTCTCGATTACTAGCTGAAAGACCATGTGGGCCACATGTTTCTACGAATCCCAAAGCCATCCCGATGGAGCTTTTTACGGTTATGACGTTGATGACTGAAGAAGTGCAATTTGTTCAAACGCTACAGTACCTTGGTGTTGTGCGAAACATCAACATGGAAGCATCTGTATTGTCGGCAATGAGCTTCGATGCCAACATTCGAGCTGCTGTGGTCTACGTCAACTCTACGCGGACCCTGACCAGTTGAATGGAGACGAAGAATTACTTCTTAAATAGCAGGATCGGTCTCAGAAAGTTGTCGGTGCCTAGGGGAAATCTAGGAAAGAATATGTAGACGAACTTCGTGGATTCATTAAATTGTTCCTACATCATCGCACGTGACTATGCATTGTTAGATGAATATTAGTATTGCACAACTGTGTTGATAGGGAAAGTTATGACACGTTACAAAGACTGAGTGAAGAACTCAAATACGAATACGAGTCCTCGTTCAATGACAATTGTTATTACCATTATGATAATTATTATAGTAAAACTGCTGCGGTTAGCGGCTATTTTGACAATGACGTATCGTCGCTTCTTAGAATCCATATATATGAAATACTCGGCGCCTATATGCGTTGGCTTCACCGACAGAGTGACCGAGTGGCATCCGGAAGTACAGATAGAGTAGAAAACGCACCTATTTATTGACACACAGAATTATCCTATAGTCAATCTTACAGTGTTACATAGAGGGGCAAAAGGCGCGAAAATTCAACAGGGTAAATTGCATGCTCAGTTTGTTGTACAAATGGAAACTGCTCAGAGAAGAACTCTCAATTGTTCATTTGAAAGCTGTAATCGAACGAAGCAAATTACTCTTTCGAAATATGGCAGATTGTTCGTTGTAGCACTTACATGGAGTATATAGAAATACGTCATAGGATATATCAGTATGGTCTCAGACTAAGTACAAACAGTATTAACAAGTTGAATAATGTTTTTCTCGACCGCAGCGGTTTTGGTTTTAGTCACCTGAAACCACAGCGACGCCGCTGCATAATGTTCGGGGTGAATCCAGAAAAGGCGGAACCTACTTCTCAGTAGACTGCACCGCTTTAACGGGCCGTTAATAATATATAGATAATATATAAAAATAATAAAAACACAAAACGGCAGCATCGACCGAAACTAGATGAACGTTGAGATAATCAAACAAAATCAGGAACAACCTCCTAAAATCGACGAAGACAAAGATGACAGAGAGATCCCCAATAAGACAGGGCTTATATCGCTAAACAAGAATAACGAGGACTTAGAGGACTGTTGTTACAAGCAAAAACGTTCTTTTTTTTTTGCTGGCATTCTCAGTTGCTTAACCCAGACAAGAACCCGATCTAGCGTCAGACTTAGGCGAGTTACTGTCGATAAGAAAAATGTTAACGTATGAAGATAATCAATGTTCTCAATGCGAGCTACTTAGGCGACACGCCAGAAAAGCATATCATTATTATGTCCTGAAAAAGGCCACGGCGTTTGCTAGTGCCACTTGAACAACATTCATAATGATCGCAGGAAGAATAATTAGTGATACAACAACGTCACATTCAAGGATATGGCAATTACGTTCTGTATACGTTGCAACTGAAGCACGAACGAATTGAGAACAGAAAAAAAACTCAGAGAGCGGGGCACGAGTGGCGATGCGAACATGTTCGAAGCCACTTGGCCCGCTTTACTGTAAGTCGCATAGAAACCGTCCTTGGGCATTCTCACACCCTGAACTCACCATGATGAAAGTATCCACATCGTACACAAATGAGATGCGTCTATTTTTTCGTCACTGTCGCTCCCGCTGCAATTGTCAATGCAGAGTCTTCTTGAAACGCACATACCTTCTGCTTCCAATCTTTCTGGAAGTGATTCTATTGCACTCAGGCCGCGCAGGCACACATGGTACTCGTCTTTTTCTTGAAATGATTGTTTCGTCCGTTCTTCGTTCACTCATGGTTCATTACTTTTTTAATGCATATGACGAAAAAAAAAGTCGCATTTCTTCTGCTACATATTTTGATTACTTAACTATACTAAAGACACGGGTGATTCCAAAAAGATCAGGTTATCGGAACATTTCATGGTCATGGCAGATTACCTGTTTACTTCGCTGGAAAATGTGCTTTTCTAGCAGAGTGAATTTGGTAAAATATATTTCTTATGTTAGGTATTATAACCGAGTTCCATAAACTGTGTTCATGTCACTTAAAGTCACATGGTTGTTATATAATTGGTTGTTGGTTATGTAAGTTATATAATTCTTAGATATAATCTATTTTACTCCTTATCGCCGGTTAGAAACGTCCTAT